>NC_026007.2:36809269-36826990 GCF_000442705.2 Elaeis guineensis | reverse complement strand
GTGCTCTTCAGGGGTAAAATTATAATTTTATCAAAACTCTGATTTGATAGTATCAAATGATAGAACAAAAGATTTGTGATCCAATGGTAAAAATTTTATTAATTTTGGACTTGTATTTTGAAAGTTATGCATGTTTGAAAATCATGAGTCGACCCGTGAGTCAACTCATGGCACAATGAGCTGATTGGCACGCAGATTTTTTGTTGGCACACCCTGTGAGTCGACCCCATGGGGTCGACCCCCAGGCATGAGTCGACCCTCATGAGTCGACCCCTACAGTTTTAGGCCAAAAGTTGCAGAAACTCATTTTCTGGTTGTTGCAACAGAGGTCGACTCATGAGTCGACCCCTGAAGCATGAGTCGACTCATGAGTCGACCCCTGCGATGGAAATTGTCCGCAACGGCTAGTTTTTTGCCCATTTTAGTTGCCTTTAATGCTCCCTTAAAATGCTCTAACGGCTCTTTTTCTGCCTAAAATATTTTTCCTTGTTTCTTAAAGCTATAAAAGGTTTCAAAAGGTGAAAAACAAAAAGGGGATCCACAAAATACATGAGAGATACAAGAGATCTACAATATACACGAGAGATACAAGAGATCCATAATATACACGAGAGATACAAGAGATCCACAATATACACGAGAGATTTTGAAAGAGAAAAGCAAGAGCGTTCAAAAGGGCTTTCAAGAGCATTCAAAGAGAGGGTTTTTCAAGCCAACTTTTCAACATTGATCAAGAGCTCTTTCAAAGCCTTCAAAAAGTCTTCAATCAAAGATCACCTTCTCCTCAAGCATTCATTCAACTCTTCATCCACCTTGAGGAAATCCACAAGGGGCTTCTTCATTTGAGTAAAGTGTATTTAATATTTTATTCGCTCATTTAAGGAGCTATTCTTGTACTTATTTGTGCTCTAAACTGTCTTACTCTTTGTGAGTAATTGTTCTTGTTTTTGGAGGGTTTCCAAAACAAGGGAAGGTTGATCCGAACCTGAAATCGGAGTGTTTTGGGTTGGCTTGTACCCGGGAAATAAGTGGACTAGCTTGGGATAGCTAGTGTCGGAGGTTCCGACGTTTGTATTCGGGTTGAATACAAGTATAGTGGATTAGAATTTCCAAGTAGGAGCTTGGGGAGTGGATGTAGGTGCAAGGTTGGCACCGAACCACTATAAATCCTTGTATTTGTGGTGTGCTTTATTGTTTCTCTTTATTTCTTTATTATATCATTGCATTCTTGCTTTAGGTAATTAATCTTGAACTAAAGTCCTTCTCCTCATTCATCAAGCTTTTAACAAATACTTTTCATAAGTAATTAGTTAAGCTTAAATTTTTTAAAAACCCAATTCACCCCTCCTCTTGGGTTGCATAGCTGGGCAACAGGTGCAATGCGATTGTCATATGTGATGGAAATACTATCTCATGTAGGAGTTCTTCTTTCATGAGTATTGAACGGATTCAAAGCATGTTTGAGTTAGGAGTCCTATACTTACTGGGTCATGAGATTCATCTATAAATAGAGAGATTCTCTACCTATGGATGCATAGCAAACAAATCAGATTGAGAGAAGAGAGAAAGAGAGTGAGAGGCATGAGAAGAGAGAGGCCCTTCTTCTCTTTGGCCTCTCCCCTTTGGTGCTGCCCCTTCTCTCTTGGGGGGGCCCCTTCTTGGGTATCCCACTTGCTAGTGTGAGGTGCTACACCAGTACATCTCTTCCCTCATTTGATTGGGTTGCGAAGATTGAAGTTTATCTCGCTATTTTGTGGTATCTGGCGTGTATGCGAAGTAGAGAATCTACACATCCAGGCCTTCGTGAAGGATTATTTTAGATTTTTGGAGATTTGATCTCTAATTTTGCTGCTAATCAGGTAAGAATTTGATCCTTATTCATGTAGATTAATAAAAAAATTTTTAGATGCAACCTAGACTATTCAAAGAGAAACAGTTTTTCTTTCCTTCAATGTACAAGACCAGACGTGGCATACTACTAGGAGTAGTGAGTAGATACCAGTCTGATCTAGGAGAGAACTACTGAAAGGTTGTAAAGATCATCCTTAAGTATTTAAGAAATACTAAGGATTAGTGGCCTATTTATGGTGAGACTGACTTGAAACTAGTAGGGTTCACTGACTCCAGCTTTCAGTCAGACCATGATAATAGAAAGAGTGTGTCGGATTATATTTTTATCCTAATCGATAGAGCAATATGTTGAAAAATTTTCAAGCAGCACATCGTGGCTGACTCCATTTGCAAGGTGGAGTATATCATGGCATCCGATACTGTGAAAGAAGCTGTATGGTTGTGAAAGTTCATTGACGAGCTCGGAGTGGCACCCTCTGTCAATAGCTCTGTCATATTATACTGTGACAGCACTAAAGCAATTGCTCAAGCCAAGGAGCCGAAGTCTCATGAGCCCACCAAGCATATTTTGTGCCGCTACCATCTTATTTGAGAGATCGTGGATCGAGGTGACGTCGACCTTCAGAAGATTGATGAAAAGGAGAACCTAGCCAATCCATTTATTAAAGCTCTCAAAATCAAAGAGTTTGATGATCATAAGTTGAATATGGATATATGATACTGTACCAATTGGCTTTAGTCCAAATGGAAGTTGTTGGAAAATGTGTCTCAAAATTAATTATCAGTCTATTGACGATTGTACTTATATTTATAATTATATATAAATTTTTATTAATAAAAATTATTTGGCTTTTTCATCATAATTTATCCATCTTATTTGAACTCCTGTGTTGTGATGAAGTCTTTAGGACCATATTTAATTGACAAAGAAGGATTTGTCATTTAGTCTTTAAAATATATTCGCAACCAAATGATATGCTGTTAATAAGATGATAGCAATATCAAGTCTAGATCATTTTATGCTATATGAGTTGGTTGTCCTCTTAACCAAGGAGTGTAAAGACACTGGTATGGCAAGCAGATGGAATGTAGGTGTATATTCACACAGAATGTGACCATTTGCTGAGCACTCTGTTGTCAACAGTAGCTCAAAAAGGGTACGGGTATAAGTATCCCTCAGATTTGAGATCACCACAGTGACTTGTAAGCAACTTATTATACTTTAGTATCAGACTATTTAAATTTTTAATTCAATGATGGAAGGTTACTGGGTGCAGTGAAGTACTTATCAAGTCAGTGTGTGAGTCAAGATGAAATTGATCCCTCTAAATTAGTAGGAGATATGCATCAGTGTAATTTAATTTAATAAAATCTTAGCTAAAGTAATCCATGTGATAAATTTAAAAGGTTGAAATATAATGTGGTGGACTATATTAGGGTTGACAATCAAATCTTAGGTCATCTTGAGCATTAGGATCAAATGGATGAATTATACGGTAACCATACGCCAGTAGGTTCTAGAATGTTGCTTTGCAATCTTTCGATCTATCCGGACATCGGGTTTCATTGCTAGATGGTTACATCGATTAGTATAAAAAATTGTTCCTACGCTACCAGCTTAGGTTCGAACCTATGGGGTCATACACATTTGAAGATTAGGTCAAATCTGATGGCTGAAGAGCCCAATTAGATTGTGACTCTAGTGAAGAGTCCCACTAGGATTGGGACTCTCGAGGAAAGTCTCATTGGACTGAGACTTTACTATTAATAAAGAATAAATTAGTAATTAGATTGCTAATTGACTCAATTTGATTAAACAAAGAGCTTTGGATCAAGTCTAATTGAATTGGATTTAGTTTGACTTAGTTTGGCTTTGATTTGATCAAGCCTAACTGCAAGAAAAATTTGATCCTGATTTGATCATGACTTGGGCTCAGCTAATTCCTAATTGGGTTAAAAATTTATTAAGATGATTGGGTGCCTAATTATATTAAGTTCATTCCTATCATTGGGTTCAAATCAAAATTGATTTGACTTAGAATCAAATTACAAATGAAGAGTCCCAGTCGGTAGGGACTCTATCTCTTTATCCTTGCATCACCCTAGACCCATGCCCTATTCTCAATGCCAAAATAGTTTTGGCATGAAGAAAGTGGGCCTAGTAAGGGTTTGCGGCAAAGCATGATGAGTCATGATCCTATCTCCTACCTAGTTTGAATGCGATCCGAATTAGAGATAAGGAGATAAGAAGGAAAGAGATTTTTCAAGTTTGAAAAGAAGGGTGGTGCCAATTGATTTTTTTTCATTTTCTTTGAAGAGTTTTGGGGCATGTGACACACTTGATCTCCTTTGTCATGCCATCAGCCATTCTTGAAAATTTTGGGATGCTAAATTAGTGGTTGGCGTGGTGGATATTGGCGCCCTCCCTTTGACCCAAAACCCTAAGCCCCTGTTACAAAAAGGGGGCTCCAATAGTCGATGTTCCATATGAGTTTCTTTGCTAGTTTTATTTTTTCTCTAGAGTTCTCTCTCTTCTCCTCTTTCTTCTTTAGATCTTCTCTTCCTTTGGAGTGTCCATGAGATCAAAAGAAGAAGAAGAGTTCAGCCCTTGAAGATCCTTGCAAGCTAGCACTTTCAAGGAGCCTGATCTGCATCGATCTTCGTGTGGATATTCTATAGAGGTTGGACATCTTCGTGTGACTGTGAGCAATCTGAAGAAGCATCTATCTAAGTGTTGGACTAGCAAAGATCAGCAACTTATAGTTTGGTAATGGTTCCTGAACTTGGTTGATTATTTTTGATAGATCTAGTAGTTAGGTCTAGATTGTAGTATCGATTAGATCGATACAGTTTTTATTTTCAAATCTTAAATACATGTTAAATCATATTATAAGTCTTGACATGATAGTCTAAATTAGATCTTATGTATGTAAATTAAATTAAATTATTTAATCTTATAGATCCGCTGCGTTAAATTTTAAAATTGTATGTATAGCACTGTCATACTTTTCTTTCAATTTCGATAGCTGGTATCGAAAATTGAAGATTGTCCTGAAGCATGAATAGATCTTGTATGTATTGATAGATCCAACACCTGACGAGCCCACTTTAAATGCTTGTGGTGCGGTTTGAGATACTTACCTAAAGTGGCTTAACGATCGTACCATGGTGTATTGTATCATGCGGGCAGTCATGAACGATGAGTTCAGCTGCAAATTCAAGGAAGCTCAGTCAGAAGAGATGCTTAAGGTGTTGAATGAGTTTTTTATCACTCCTGATAATTATGAGTGGTACAAGATCAGTTGTGCTGTTTTCAATGCTCGGATAAGGGAGGGGGCGTCGGTCATCGATCATGTATTGCACATGATTGAATAGATAGAGCACTTGAGCAAGCTAGCTTTCCCTTACATGAGTAGCTTGGGAAGGATGCGATCTTAAATTTTTTACCAAAGTCCTATCTACTACTTCTCGATCATTATTGAATGACGAAGCTTGTAGTAAACTACCACGGTTTATTAGGATTGCTGTAGACTTTTGAGAAAGATCACTAGCTCCACAAAGAAATGGTGAATGTAGTGGATGGATATTCTTCAGACAGGCATCGTCCCTTTAAGAAAGGAAAGAAAAATAAGAATAAAAAGGTGCCAAGTGCTGGGGGTCAAACCAAAAAGTCCAAGTCCAAGTCCGATCAGAGTTAGGTAGAGTGCTTCTGTTGTAAAAAGTAGGGTCATTGAAAGAGGAATTATCCTCAATACATAGCTTCTCTTGACCCGAACAAGTGAAAGAAGAAGAAGCAATTGGTTGCTGGGTAAGATAATTATATGATAATACCTTGCAACTTCTCTATTTGTGATACAATAATCTGGATATTAGATACTAGTAGTCCTATTAACATTTACAATTCGTTGCAGGGACTTTAGGCTAGTAGGAGATTTGAAGATGGTGAGAGATTTTTAAATATTGAAGATAGAATATCAGTTTTAGTTATAGCTTTATGAATTATCAAACTTGTATTCAATTCTCATATCATTGTTCTTAGTGATTATCATTTTTGTCATAGTTTCTTATTAAATGTGATTTCTATAGACCTTCTGGCCAAGGAAACTTATGAGATTTCAATAAAAAAAAATTTTTGTGATATCATTTTGAATGGTGTTATTGTAATGCATGGATAATTGAATAATAAAATTTATGTTGTATCACAGTCTAATGTAATGTATGAAGGAACCAGATCTAGGGTTTTAGGGTTAGATCTTAAAATTTTTTCAAGATCAGGCAGCGGAAGACTAAAATAAATCAAAATTTATCTTGTAGAACCAAAGAATCTCTAGATCTAAGATTCTATTACATGATTATTACATGATATTAAATCAAAAATTAAAATATAAAGAGCAAAAACTAGATGTTGATCATATCAACATGTTTCTATACTACATCTAATGTATGTAAAATATAATAGATCAGATCTATTACCTTGCAAGTTAGACGTTCTAACTTTGCTGATCCAAACTTGAGGATGATATTGTGAGCCACACATGCATCCGATCTCTAGGAGTCATCCACACGAGCCCACGAATTACGATCAAAAGTTCTGATCCAGGAAATCAGCACAGTATGCTAGTACTGCACTGATCCTTCATCGATGGTCGATCAGATGTCTCCTTCTTCTTGATTTGAACTCTTCTAAAGATGAGAAGTAGGAAAAGGAGTTTTAGATGAGACACTCTCAGAAAACTTACAGATGGAGGAAGGGAAGAGATGAACCCAGCAACTCTAGAAGAAGATCCTCTTCTTCTTCTCTTTGCTCTAACCCAGATACCTAGTTTTGTGTCTATTAGATCTCCATGCCCCAAGACTCTTTCTTCTTAATTTTTGGATGTCTCAAAGGTCTCTTAATGCTCTATAATTCACAAAAATTTTATAAAGAAATTTATTTTAAATAGAGAGATATGAAGAGTCCTTGTCTAGGTCAAATACCTAGTCAAGGATTATCCAAACAAGGTAAGACAAGGGGTGCCCAACTCTTGGGCATCCCCTCCTTTTTCTACCATAGACCACCAGCAAAGGGTGCATATTATGTTCCATAAAAGTCATAAAAATATCAAAAAAAATTTGGATAAAATCAGTGCCATAAGGAAAGAGTTTTGGTTTCTTAAAATTCTATCTCATAGAATTTAAAATCCAAACTAAATCCTACTTTGACTTGATCCACAACCACATTCTATGTAAGAGAGAAAGAGAGAAAAATTTTGGGCAAGCATGAAGACCTGGGAGAGAGGGTTTTATCACACAAAATAAGAGAGAGTGGGTATGGATTAAGAGAGAGTGGGCGTGGGGGACTAAGGTGGCGCAGTGTGGAATCCTAGTCTTACTAGGATTCAATCTATGACTTGTTCAAATTTGGTTTCTCAAACCAAATCAAACCAAAACCAAATCAATCGAATTAAAATAGATCTTAACCCAATTAAAAGCTTAATTTAATCAAATTAAATTAGATTTAAATCTGATTTAATTTTTTAATCAAATTAAAAATTAGGTTGACCCAAATCCTATTTGAACTAGGACTAGTTTTTCCTTGCACTTGGCTTATCCAATAAACCAATTAGACTTGATCCAATCAAATCCAAACTAAATCTAATTAAATTATATTTAATTAAACTTAATCTCAATATTTTAGATAAATCAAATTAAGCCAATTAGCAATCAAATTACTAATTGATCCTCCTGCAACACTTGCACTAGGTTAAATGTCAATCGTATTGATCGTTTAACCCTAAAACGATTCTTAATCGTTGATCAACCATCCAATCGGATCATGAACTCTAATGTGTATGACCTTATAGATCCGAACCTAAGTCGGTAGCATAGGAATAAATTTTGTACCAATCGAAGTGACCATCTAGCAATGGTACCTGACGGTCAGATAGGTCGAATGTGTAGAACAACATCTTTAGAACCCATACGGATATAGTTTCCATATAATTCATCCCCTTGACCAAAATACTCATAGGATACTTCAGAGTTCAACTATCAACTCTGATCAGGTTATCCACATTGTATTTCAAAATATCAAATCCATCTGATGGATTATTCTGGCCAAAGTTTTGCTAAATTGAAATACAGCAACTCATTCTTCTCCAACTCTTGGAGTGGTCAATCCCATCTTGATCACACTCCGACTTTGTAAGTACTTGACCGTGCCTAGAAGCCTTCCGTCACTGAACTAGAAATCAATTAGTCTAGTACCAAAGCACAGTGAGTTGCTTGCAAGTCACTGAGGAGATCTCAGGTCTAAGAGACACTTATACCTATATCCCATCAGAGACATTCTCGACAGCAGAATGCTCTAGAGTTGGTCACGTTCATTGATGATGTACCCTTATATCTCACCTGTATGCCATACCAGTGTCTCCATACTTCTTGGTTAAGAGGACAACCAATCCATATGGCCTACAGTGACCTATGCTCGATAGAAGCTATCATCGTTATTAACAGCCCATCATTTGATCATGAACAGTTTTAAGGACTAATCGATAAATCCTCTCTTTATCAAACCTAAATAGTCCTAAAGACTTCATCACAACAACGGAGTTCATTAGAAGATAAAAACTTATGATGAAAATATCAAAAATATATTTTATTTATTAACAAATCAATTACAATACAAGGTTGCTCAATCATCAACAGATTGATGATTGACTTTTGAGATATATTTTCCAACAACTCCCACTTGTCCTAAAGTCACTCGGCACAGTATCTAATACCCATCTTTGACTTATGATTGTCGAACTCCTTTATTGCCATGGCTTTAGTGAAAGGGTCGGCCAGGTTCTCCTTTTCGTCGATCTTCTGAAGGTTGACGTCACCTCGATCTACGATTTCTTGGATCAGATGGAAGCGACGCAAAATATGCTTCATCTGCTGGTGTGCTTTGGGTTCCTTTGCCTGAGTTATGGCACCAGTGCTGTCGTAATTGAGCAAGATCGGACCATCGAGGGAGGGTGCTACTCTGAGCTCGAAGATGAATTTTCTCAGCCACACAGCTTCCTTCGTGGCATCCAATGCTGCGATGTACTCTGCCTCACAAATACAGTTTGCTGCTTGAAACTTTTTCAGTAGATGGCTCCACCATTCAGAGTAAGAGTATAACCCGATACGCTTCTGCTGTCATCATGGTTAGCTTGAAAGCTGGAGTTCGTGAACCCTACAAGTTTTAGATCTGACTCGCCATAAATCAACCATTGGTCCTTAGTATTTCTCAAATACTTAAGGATGACTTTAACCAATTTCCAGTGGTTTTCTCCAGGATCAGATTGGTATCTACTCATTACTTCTAGTGAGTATGCCACATCTGGCCTTGTATATGTTATGGCGTATATGATAGATCCCACAGTCGAAGTATATGAGACTCAACTCATATGCTCTCTCTCTTCAGGAGTTGTCGGATAATCCTTCTTAGAGAGAGAAATTTCATGGCCTATCGGTAGATAGCCCTTCTTAAAATTCTCCATGCTGAATCTCTTCAGCACAGTGTCTATGTACGTGGATTGGGATAACCTAAGCTTCCTTTTAGATCTATCCCTATAGATCTTCATCCCTAAGATGTAGGATGCTTCACCCAAGTCCTTCATGGAGAACTGTGATGACAACCAAACTTTTATTCCCTGTAGTGCGGAGATGTCATTCCCGATTAAGAAAATTTCATCTACGTACAAGATAAGGAATACCACAACTGGACCATTTGCCCATTTATAGATGTAGAGCTCTTCTCCATTCTTAATGAAGCCATACATTTTGATCATCTTATCAAAATGCATGTTCCAACTCTGAGAAGCTTGCATCAACCATAAATGGATCTCTGAAGCTTACACACCTTGGACTCATTTGTGGATATAAATCTCTCAGGTTGTATCATATACACCTCTTCGGTCAGCTCTCCATTTAGAAAAGCTGTCTTTACATCCATCTGCTAGATCTCATAATCCAGATGGGTAGCTATTGCAAGCATTATCCGAATGGATTTGAGCATTGCCACAGGGGAGAACGTCTCGTCATAGTCAATACCATAACGTTGATGATACCCCTTGACAACTAGATGGGCTTTATAGGTCTCCACCTTTTCGTCTGTGCCCCTCTTCCTTTTGAAGACCCATTTACATCCAATGGATTTAACCCCTTTAGGTGGGTCAACCAATGTCCATACATCATTGACCTTTATGGACTCCATTTTAGATTGCATGGCTTCAAGCCATTTTTTGGAATCAGATCTCTACATTGCATCCATATAGGTGATCGGATCCTCATCATTCTCATCGAGTTCAATGGGATCATCATCTCGAAATAAGAAATCATAGTATCTGTCTGGCTGATGCAGTACTCTACCAGATCGCCTTAATGGTGCAGGTACATTGGGCTCTGATCTGATCTAATCAAATCCGACTCAGATTCAGCTATTGATGTCGATCCTTCTACTTATTGAACTTCATCAAGTTCAACCTTAGAGGCAATGGTTCCTTTAGCAAGGAACTCCTTTTCTAAAAAAATTGTCTTAAGGCTGACGAACACCTTTTGTTCATCAGCATGGTAGAAAAAATATCTTTTGATATCTTTGGGGTACCCTATGAATGTGCATTTGTCAGACCTAGGTCTAAGTTTATCTATAACTAACCGTTTGACATAGGTCGGGCACCCCTAGACCCTAAGGTGTGAAAGTGCTAGCTTACACCCTGTCCATATCTCATATGGAGTCTTAATTACAGACTTACTTGGAACCCTATTTAACAGATAACAGGCCGATTCGAGTACATATCCCTAGAAGGATATCGGCAAGCTGACAAAATCCATCATGGATCGGATCATGTCTAACAGAGTCTGATTTCTCCTTTTAGACACACCATTATGCTGTGGTGTTCTTGGTGTTGGGAATAGTGTCCCAAAGCCAATCATCAGCTTGTTGACGGTTGTGCTCTTTGTTGTATTAGTATATAAATTATAAATAAATAAAAATTATTTTGACATTTTCATCACAAATTGTTTCATCTTCTAATGAACTCCTATGTTGTGGTGAAGTCCTTAGGACTATTTAGACTCGACAAAGGAGGATTTGTCGTTTAGTCCTTAAACCTGTTCGCGACCAAATGATACGTTGTTACCAAGGATGACAACGTTTATCAAGCATAGGTCATTGTGTGCCATATGGGTTGGTTGTCCTCTTAACCAAGGAGTGTGGAGACACTGGTATGGCATACAGGTGAGATGAAAAGGTACATCTGTACTGAACGTGACTGACTCTGGAGCTATTTTTGCTGTCAAGATTTACTCTGATGGGTATGAATATCCCTCCGATCTGAGACCGTCACGGTGACTTGCAAGCAACTCACTGCACTTAGGCACTGGACTACCTGAATTTCTAATTTAGTGACGGAAGGATGCTGGGTGTAGTCAAGTACTTGACTTGTCGGTGCGTGTGTCAAGATGGGATTGACCACTCCAGTTCAGGAGCTGTGTACAGTCATGTTTCAATTTAGCAAAACCTTGGCTAGGGTAGTCCTAGTGAGGAGTCACAGGACTGTTTGAGTTGAGCATGATTCGGATGATCTAATCAGGGTTGACAGTTTAACCCTGAGTCATCCTAAGCACAGGGGTCAAAAGGGATAAATTATACAGTAATCATATTTATGTAGATTCTGAGTATTACGATTGTGACTATTCGACCTCTCTGGATGTCAGGTACCATTGCTAGATGGTCACTTCGATTAGTACAGGAATTGGTTCCTATGCTACTGGCTTAGGTTCGAACCTGTGGGGTCACACACATTAGAGGTTCCTATCTGATCTGATGGCTGATGAAGAGTCCTAATATTCATAGACTATAAGTCCTACATGTCTGGGACTCTGTGATCGAGAATCAGGATTCTCTGATCATGAGTCCCACATATTTTGGGTACCAGGGTCAAGAGTCCCACTGGTCTGGGACTCTTCGATCAAGGTTTCATATCGATGGACTTTAATACCCGATTATCCATCGGATTTGGACTCAGTATTTATGAGAGGTTTAATCAGTGATTTGATCACTAATTAACTCAATTTGATTGAATAATTATTTTTGGATCAAGTCCAATTGAATTGGATTCAGTTAGGTTTGACCCGATTAGGTTAAGAGTTGACCTAATCATCGAGATAGTTTGGTCCCTGATTTGATCAGGGGTTGGGCTTAGTCAATTCCTGATTTGATTAGGATTTTATTGAGCTTAATTAAGTCTAATTAAGTTGGGTTTAAATTAGTCTAATTAGGCCTAGCTTATTTTAATTAAATTGGTTCAATTAGGTTAGTTTAAAATGAGAAACGACCTTGACCCTAACTCCTTGCGCCACCTCACTTCTTCTGCACCCATTTGAATTCACGAGAAGGAACTTCTCATGAATTTTCTCCCACGCAAAGGCCATCCCACACCTATCCTTTTTGTGCCAAATGGATAGATAAAGATGATTGGTTGGCCATTCAAATTCAAATGAAGTTTGAATTTGAATGGGCAACCAACCAACTCCATGCACCTCCTCTTATCTTGTGCGCCACTTTATTTACACGAGAAAGAGTTTCTCGTGTAAACTCTCCATGCACAAATGAAGCCACGCCCCTTCTCATCTCATGCCCAAGTGGATAGGGATGAGTTGGTTTGCATTTGAATTCAAATTCGATTTGGATTCAAATGTGCAACCACTTATCTTTATCCTCTCACACGGATAAGACACGTTTTGCGTTGTTTTAAAAAGAGGAGAAAGGTGGGGCATGTGTAGAAAATTTTTTAGAGATAGCTTGGGGTGTGAGGAAGCCTTGTGCATGAGGTGAAGATCCAAAACCTTTCGAGAGAAAAAGAAAGAAAAGAAATAAAAGTGGGCGTAGGGTTTTCAGTGTGTTCCCTAGGGTTTCAGCCTGGGGTTCGGAAAGTGAGTTAGTGAGCTACGAGTGTCGTGAGCCCACCAAATTTAAGGGAGAGTATCAACTACCTCTCAAGCACATTTGCTGATGATCTAGAGTATCCATGGAATCGACAAATATCGATCGAAGGAGTTCGATCAGCATCGACCGTCGAAAGGGCTCTACAATGAGCTAACACTCGTGAGGAGCCGATCAGATCGAGAGCTTCGTGTGGATGATCTGCAGAGGCCAGACATGCTGTGTGGCTGTGTTACAATGATCAGACCCTCCCGACGGTGATCAAATTACGACGATCGACTATCCGTATAAAGGTATTGTGTTCTGAACACAGAATAGTAAATTATTTACTATTCAAATTTGAATTTCAAATTTAAATGCATGCATGCTATATATCATATTTAGATCCTAGTGTAAAATAAATATATATTAATTAATTAGATTAATTAATAATTTTCACTGTAAAATAGTGATTTTGAAAAGTTTTAAAATTATCATTTTACCCCTGCACTCAAATTTTGCTTCAAATGGTATCAGAGCGGGTTCTAAGATATGATATATGAATTTACATGAGTAGATTAAGTTGTAATCTAAAAGTTTAAATTTAAAATTTGAATTTTGAAAGTTGTTCGAAATTCAAAATTCAAAAATTTAAAATTTAAAATTTAAAATTTGAATTTTGAATTTTGAAATTCAAAATTCAAAATTCAAAAATTTGAAATTCAAAATTTAAAATTTAAAATTTGAAATTTGGTTGAAATTTCAAATTTAAAATTCAAAATTTAAAATTCAAAATTTGAAATTCAAAAATTTAAAATTTAAAATTTGAAATTTGTTTGAAATTTGAAATTCAAAATTTAAAATTTGAAATTTGAAATTTAAATTTTGAAATTGGTATATTTAGATATACTTGATCCAAGTAGCAAGTAATTTAATTGGGTTGGTTGCTATGGTCGTCCGATCATAGGAGAAAAGTAGGGTTTAAAGGCCCTCTCCTCCCATTCGATGGGGTCTCCTATGGCGGTAGGGATGCCGCTGCAATTATATCCCATGCAGATGAAGCAGTGAAAGGACTTAATTGTAAAGGTTCAATTGTAAAATTTATCATGAATGTATTAGATTAGATCTAAAAGAATATTCATGATTTATTTTAATTGAGTTATTTTCTGTTATGTAATTAGTAATAGGATTGCTATTTATGAAATGTGCTGATCTATTTGTGAAATGAGTCAACATATTTGGTGAACAGAAAATAAAATCTTTCAAATTTAAAATTTATTTTCGAAATGCCAAACCCTGACCCATCAGCCCAAATACTTAATTAAAAGAATTAAGTATTGTCAAGTTGGTCTAGAATTGTGAATTAAGACCTAAGATAATTGCATAAACTTGTGGATCAATGGGTTAGATGGATTAGGTCCATAATTGGGTTAGACCTAAGGTTAGTTTAAAGAAATGGACTAAATTAGAGTAATTGATCAAATCTAATCAAAAGTTGAATTAGATTAGGTCAAGGATACTCTAGACTCAACTCCAATAGTTGTAGTTGAATGGGTCCATGTCTTTAACTAGACCAAGATGGACTTAATTCATGGCTACATGGTGGAACCCTATTTACTAAGTTGATCAAATTAAAACTAATAAACTGGTTGGTATCTAAGGTAAGTTCGACAGTTTGACCAGTGGTTCTTAAGTGGGAGCTACTCGCATTGATTTGATCTCTGACGAGTTAATGGCATATCTCCACCACTGATTTTACTTACCTGACTAACCTAGTGAGTTAGGTTTTGATTAGATCATTTGGTGATTAGGGCTCACCCATATCATTAGGTAAATCAGTGTGACTGATTTAGGTGCTCCTAATGCCGACTTTAATTAATTTTTTTTTAATCTGACTTGGTGAAGTCAGTGGGAGGATTGAAATTGGCTGGTTAATTTCTTCTCTTCTATCTTTTAAGAAATTCTCAAAAATTATTAGGTCCCTAAAATGATTAAGTTATAGTGATAACTAAGTCATTACCTCCCATTAAGTGAGTGATAATGAGTCTATTAGTTTAATAATCATTGGAGGCCCAAAGGCCTGGTGCTTATTGACTAATGAAATTATCATTCATAGTATGATAATTTGGTTGAGTCTTTCTGATGGTGGTCAGGTTGGCCGGCCAATGTCGGGCCTGATCATTTATTGATCCGATTCACCAAATCAAGTCATGTTAATGGTTGGACCTAACCAGATCTTTTCAGTGGAGGCCAAAGCCTACTAATTAGGTTCTGGGGCAAAATTAATTACCAGAAATTGTTTAGAGAAACAACTAGTTATGAACCTACCCATAGATGCATATGGGTTGACAAACCAAAGTTGAGCTCGTGTGTAGTCTGTGTGGATTTTAGTACCCACTAAGGAATTAAAGTAATTCCTCGAATTAGAGGTTGAGGCTACCAGTTCGTAAAAATATTAGGAGAAACTTAGACTAAAGTCCAAATCTTTAGTATTAATAATTTATATACTAATAGAGGTCTGGTTTTCCTTTATGCAGCTATGGCCACTACCCTGTCGCTTGGGTCATTATTAGATAATGACAAGCTCATGGGATCTAATTTCGATAGCTGGTATCAAAAATTAAAAATCATCCTTGAGCATGAGCGGATCCTTTATGTAGTAACGGATCCGGCACCCGAGGAGCCAGTCCCGAATGCTAGAGGGATGGTCCGAGACACTTACCAGAAGTGGCTCAACGATCGCACCAACATTTGGTGCATAATGCTGGCGGCAATGAATGATGAGTTTAGCTGCATGTTTGAGAATGCCCAGCCGCAGGAGATGCTTCAAAAGTTGAGCGACTCCTTTGGAATGCCTGACGACGTTGAAAGGTACAAAACTAGTTGTGTCATTTTCAATGCTCGGATGAGGGATGGGGCCTCAGTCACTGATCATGTACTGTATATGATCGAAATGATTGAGCACCTAAATAAACTGGGCTTTCCCTTGCACGAGCAGCTCGATAAGGATGCGATCCTTAATTTTTTGCCCAAGTCCTTCCTTCCCTTCCTTACTCATTTTTGAATGACAAAACCTGCAGTGAACTACCACGGCTTGTTGGGGTTGCTGCAGAACTTTGAGAAGGACCACCAGCTCCATAAGGAGTCGGTGAATGTTGTGGGAGGGTCTTCTTCTGGTCGTTGACCCTTTAAGAAAGGGAAGAAGAACAAGAAGAAGAAGAATAAGAAGGTGCAGCCGCATGCTGGGACATCTGCACAGGGTCAGACCAAGAAGTGCAAGCCCGACCAGAGCCAGATGGAGTGATTCTTTTGCAAGAAGCAGGGGCACTGGAAGAGGAACTGTCCTCTATACATTGCCTCCCTGGACCCAAACAGGCCAAAGAAGAAGCAAGATAATTATATGATAACACCTTACAACTTTTTCATTTGTGATACTACTGCCTAGGTATTAGATACCGAAAGCCCTTATCATATTTGCAATTCGATGCAGGGTCTGCAGGTCAGTAGGAGATTTGGTGATGGCGAGAGGTTCCTGAACGTTGAAGATGGAAGCAAAGTTCCAGTTCTAGCTTTAGGAATCATGAACCTTGTAATCAATTCTCATAATGTAATTCTGAGTGAATGTCACTATTGTCCAAGCTTTTTAATAAATATTATTTCTGTAGGCCTTTTGGCCATGTACGGTTATCAATTTTTAATAAAAAAAAATATTTGTAATATCATTTTGAATGGTGTTACAATGTTTGTTGGACAACTAAATAATGGAATTTACTTACTGTCACAGCTTGTTAATGTGGTTCAAACCTCCGGTAAACATCCTAGAATAGATAATGTGTCAGAAGTCTACCTTTGGCACTGTAGGCTAGGTCATATCAATAAGAACAGGATAAACAGGTTGGCTCAAGAAGGAATTCTTGAAGTTGGTGATTGTGCATCACTTCCAACCTGTGAGTCCTGTCTTCTTGGAAAAATGACCAAGTCACCTTTTACTGAAAAAGATGAGTGAGCCAGTGAACTCTTGGGTCTGGTACATTCTGATGTATGTGGATCCATGAGCTTAAGTACAAGAGGTGGATATTTCTACTTCATAACCTTCACAGATGACCTATCGAGGAATGGATATGTCTACTTAATGAAGCATAAGTCGGAGTCGTTTGAAATGTTCAAACTATTCTGAAATGAGGTAGAAAAAAAAACTGAAAAGTATATTAAAACTCTTCGATCTGATCGAGGAGATGAATACCTTTTCAATGATTTTCTGACATATCTTGGGGAGAATGGGATTCTCTCTCAGTGGACTCCTCCTGGAACACCACAGCATAATGGTGTGTCTAAAAGGAGGAATCAGATCTTGTTGGACATGGTTCGATTCATGATAGGGTTTGCTGGTCTGCCGATCTCCCTCTGGGGATATGCGCTCGAATCGGCTTGTTACCTTCTAAATAGGGTTTCGAGTAAGTCTGTAACCAAAATGCCATATGAGATATGGATAGGACGTAAGCCAATACTCTCACACCTTAGGGTTTGGGGGTGTCCGGCTTATGTTAAACATTTAATTACGGATAAGCTTGGACCTAGGTCTGACAAGTGTAATTTCATAGGGTACCCAAAAGAGACTAAAGGGTATTATTTCTACCTAGCTGATGAGCAAAAGATGTTTGTCAGCCTTAAGGCAATCTTTTTAGAAAAGGAGTTCTTTGGTGAAGGGACTGTTGCCTCTAAGGTCGAACTTGAGGAAGTTCGACAGGTGGAAAAACCGACACAAGTAGCTAAGGTGTGCAGGCTACAGAGGTCCATTTATGGACTTAAGCAGGCATCTCGGAGTTGGAACATACGTTTTGATAAGACAATCAAGACATATGGCTTCGTTAAGAATGGAGAAGAGCCCTGCATTTATAAGTGGGCTAATGGTTCAGTAGTGGTATTTCTTGTAT
>NC_026007.2:36573940-36809169 GCF_000442705.2 Elaeis guineensis | reverse complement strand
TAGTAATTCGATTGCTAATTGCTTAATTTGATTAAG
Source organism: Elaeis guineensis (assembly GCF_000442705.2). NCBI lineage: Eukaryota > Viridiplantae > Streptophyta > Magnoliopsida > Arecales > Arecaceae > Elaeis > Elaeis guineensis. The sequence continues at coordinate 36,809,133 of NC_026007.2, read as the reverse complement.
CCAATGGGCTGAGATTAAGTTTAATTAAATATGATTTAATTAGATTTAGTTTGGGCTTGATTGATCAAGTCCAATTGGTTATTGGATAAGCCAATGCAAGGAAAAACTAGTCCTAGTTCAACTAGGATTGGGTCAATCTAATTCTAATTTGATTAGAAAATAAATCAGATTTAAATATAATTTAATCTGATTAAATTAGATTCTTAATTGGGTTAAACCTATTTTAATTGGGATCTAATTTTTGATTTGATTTGTTTGGGAAAACCAAATTAAAACAAGTTATGAGAACACCTAGTAGGACTGGATCCACCTTGCGCCACATAAGCCTTCTCCACGCCCTCTCTCTTATTCAACGCCAATCTCCCTTATTTTGTGCGACAAAAGCCCTCTCCCAGATCTTCCCACGTTCACAAAAGGTCTCCTCTCTTCTTTCTTACATGGAAGGTGATTGGATCAAATCTAAAAGGAATAAGTTTTGGATTTCGAATTCTATGAGATAGAGTTTAGAATCCAAAACTCTTTCAATTTGCACCGAATTTATCCAAATTTTTTGGAATTTTCGTGGCTTTTAGCGTTAATTGTCACCCTTTTCTGTTGATCCATCCACGAAAATATGAAGGAGTGCTCAAGAGTTGGCGTCCCTTTACTTGCCATGTTTGGATAAGCCTTACTAGGTGTTTGACCTAAAAGGACTCTATCATATCTCTCTATATAAGACGAGTTTATCGTGAATTTTAAGGGGAGATAATTTTTTAGAGCCTTTCTGTCAACCAAAAATCAGAGAGAAATACTTTGGGTCGTGGAGATATAAAAATGCAAGTTTGGGCATTTAGAGAGAAAAATGTGAAGAAGAAGAGGTCTTCTTCTAGGTTTTTATTTTTCATATCTTTCCTCCTTCCATCTTGAGTTCTGAGAGCGTCTCAGATCTGAAACTCCTCCTTCTACTTTCCATCTTTGGAAGAGTCCAAATCAAGAAGAAGGAGGCACCTGATCAACCATCAAAGAAGGATCAGCGCAGTACTCATACTGTGCTGATTTCTGAAGCAGGACTTCTGATCGAGATTCGTGGGCTCGTATGGACGACTCCTAGAGCCGGACGCGTGTGCGGCTGCAACATCATCCTTAAGCCCGGATCAGCGAGGTTAGAGCATCTAACTTGCAAGGTAATAGATCTGATCTATTTTTAATACATACATTAGATTAGCTAGTATAGAAACATGTTTGATATGAACAACATGTAATTCATACTATATTTATATATATTTTAATTTGATTTAATGCTATGTAATAATCATGTAATAGGATTTAGATCTAGGTTTTCTGATCTTAGAAAATAAATTTTGATTTATTTTAGTCTTCCGCTGTATGATCTTGAAAAAGTTTCAAGATCTAACCCTGAAACCCTAGATCTGTTCCTACAAGACTCTGCATTGAAGTATATATATGAGCACTCAAATCAGAAATCCATAGAAGAAATCGTAAGGTTAAATTAAATTACGAGCATACTTTCTGAAGGTTTGTCATCCTTTTGATCTTCAGGCTCCAGGTAGAGTGGACAGTTCTCCTCTAGTTGCCTTCAGCATCATAGTGGAAATACTTTTCTTTATGTCACTTCTTTGGCTTGCTCTCTTTCTTCTGCTTTCATGGATTTACTCTTCTTCTTCCAGTCAGACTTTCTCTTGAATGTAGAAGTCTGTACACAGCAAGAACAGTGCCCATTGAATTCTTCAAGATTTCCTCATAGTGACCAACATGTTGATCAGTTCGGATGTAAATCCTATCTGACAACCTCATATCAGTTTGATGCAAACTTTTAATCATTCTAATTTAGATCTAAGATTAACACATCTAATTGCAGATCTAAAAATTAATTTAAAAGTTTTAAAAATTATTTTCAAAACTATCATCTGTCTAGGATATTCTTTTCAATATAGGTGGTAATCCTATATCAGGACAATCTTATATCTGCACAAGATCAATTCAAAACTACTCATACTTTAGATCTAAATTAGAAATTAGACTATACATATCAAGAAAAATTAGTACTCTGATACCATTGATAGAAATCAGGTACGTTTATATATGAATTTCAAAATAATTTTTGATTGCAGTAGAAAATAGATCTAAGTTAAATCTCTTTAACCTCACATGCAGATCTAATCTATACTATCAAGCCCCTGGATCAATGACAACACATATCTAAAAAATAAAAAAAAATATTGATGAATCTCAATATCTTTATGCTGGTCAATCTACATGCAGTCAATGATCGTGAATTTGAATGGATTCTTTTAGCCATGCGCCGACCCATAGGTATTCACAAAGGACTCATTCCGAAGAGGTAGTGTCTTCACTGGGTGTAACTCTTGCAGAAGACTCCTCTTTGATGGAAGGTTGTTCTCTCATAGATCTCACAGACTCTCTTGAGCACTAGAAGAATGGAGAGGAAGAGATGGAGGAAGAGAACTCAGATTTTCAGAATATTTTTCCCAAAATTTTTTGATTTGTCTCATTTGCATAGAGTCTAGAAATTAATCCCTATTTGAGAGGAGGACTAGGGTTTCTTGGGAGAGGGGGTGCCACTATCACACAGCAAAAAAATCAGATTAGTTCCCTCTATCTCTGATTTGAATCAAATTCAACTAGAAAAGATCAAGAGATAAGGTGGATGAGTCATCAACCAACTACGTGCATAACAACCTCTCTCTCTCTCTCATATCTGTGCTACAACTCTCATGCAAATTATTTCTCATGCCAAAACATTTTTTCATGGAATATGGGGTGAAAACCAAAGGGGGGTGGTGGAGAGAAAATCCCGCGCTAATGGACTTTAGGGTTTCCAAATTTGAATTAAACCCAAATCTGATTCAATTTGATCCAAATAGAAGGAACTAATCAAATTAGGAACCAATATCTCAATTAAATTCTAATTTTATAAAATTAATTGAACTCAAGTCTTGATCAAATCAAGAATTAATTCTCCGCATTAGGCTCGATCTAATCAAATATGAATCTTAATTAAATCTAATTCAATTAGACATGATCCGAATCTTAATTGCTCAATCAAATTGAGTCAATTAATCTTTCTATGATTTACTAACACTTAATGAATTATCTAATTATAATTTTTGCATAAGATTAATCATCAATTAAATTGATGATTTTATCCTTCAATGGTTCTAATCATCGATCAGCCATCTGATCAGACAAGAACCTCTTTTGTATGTGATCATCGGTTTCATTCTGTCTATTAGTAAGATATATTATTATCTCCATCACAATATCATCAAAATCCTTTCAATGGGTTAAAAATTTCAACTCTACCTTTGAGGTCATCGATCATTAAGACGACACCTAATAAGTCTCACAATCTACCAGTGATACCTAGCAGTATGTAATGGCAATCTAGCAGAATGAAAGTGTGAACTTTTAGGTGCAGTTACCGTATGATTCAGTCCTTCTATTATGAGTCCTGACTTGACGAGGTCATGAAAACTTGTCAAACTCCATCATCAGTCATAGTAAGATTGGCTCGACTCGAGTTCACTTATGAATCATAAAAACTACTTTCCACTTCACACTTGCTTTGGTCAAAGATTTTTTGAATTCAGTCTCGTAAATTGCATAGGACTTCTCCTTTTCTATCAAGATGATGATTTTATCTAGATGCATTCTACTCCAAACAGTAAATTTGAACCTACTATTAGCTAACATACACAGCAATGACCCGAATGGCTAGGATCAAAAAATACATCAAACTTAATAGTCTCGCGAATAGCCAATGACAATAGGTCAAAGGACATTCATACACTGCAGCATCGAAAAGACCACTGACAAGTGAGTGGACATCCAAGTGATTTCTCGTGTTGGCCACGCCAGTGCAAGTTGTTCCTAATACCACCTACACTCTCACACCAATATCCCTACACACAGATTTGAGACTCATCTATCTGAAAGGGAGGTGATCCGTGCATCGATCTCAAAGATTGATCACTGTCCTCATGATAGTCCTTCGATCGAGAGCATTTTAGAACTAACCACTAATAATGTATGTCTCAAATTCTCAATACTTTGAGAATATACAAATTTCTTTCTTAATTTAGGATAAATCATGGACACATAAATGATTGAAATAAAATTATCCTTTTAATAATAAATATTTTACAAGTATAAAATTTTTCTATAATTACAAAATATGTCAGTCAATAATTGGCTTCTAGGGCACACATCTAACAATGACTCCTAATTAGAAATGATATTTTCATGTTGAACTTCAGTTAAGATCTGGTTATCTAAAAGAATTCTTCATGAAAGATCTTGGGAAGTATCCTATAAGAGTAAATTTATAAGGATAGATCTAAAAGAATACTAAGCTTCTCGTAAAAAATATACATAGAGGAGGTGCTAAGAGGTTCAGCATGAAAAACTTCAAGATGGGGTTGCTACCCTTAGGCCATGAAATTCATCTCTCTAAATGATATGCCCCAATACATTTGAAGAAATAAGTGCATAAACAAGATCTTATACTTCGACTATAGGAGCCTCATATATATCATACTTTATATACAACTTAATATAGTCCTTGCTGTGAGTATCACAAGCAGATATCAGTCGAATCTAGATGAGGAGCAGGATAGCTGTAAAGAATTTTTAAGTACTTGAAAAGGACTAAAGATATGTTCTTGATCTTTGGAATAGAAAGAGAGCTGAAAATATAAGGATTCATAGATTCAGATTTATGTCTGATGTTGATGATAGAAAGTCTATATCAGGATGTATTTTCTTGTGTAATGAAGGTTTGATAAATTGAAAGAGCTCTAAACAATTGATCATTGTAGATTTACTATGGAAACTAAATATATCGTCGCTTTTTAAGCTATGAAAGAAGCCTTCTGATTCAAGAAATTTATTACAAAATCGGATGTGATATCATCAGATGCCATCATACTAATACTGTACTATGACAATAATAACACCATAGCTCTAGCTAAGAAGCTAGATCTTATCAAAATTCAAGTATATAGAGTGATGATTCTATATCATACACGACTATCTCAAAAGAATATATCAAGATATATAAAGAGTAGACTTCACAAACAATAGGCGAACCCATTGATTAATCACTTAGCCAGCAGAAGATTGAAGTACATCTTGAAAAGATGGGACTTAGGTATATGGCTGATTGACTTTAGTGTAAGTGGAAGATTGTAAAATGTATGCCTTAGAAGTCAATGAGCTAACACATGTATTTATCTAAGGACATAATTTTTCATTTGATATTCATTATTAATGAAATTGAGTTATTTTTCTATCATATTGTGTATATGTCTATGAATCATCCAAAAAGTTAATAAGATAATGACACATATTCTCAAGAGTTGAGAATTTGAAGTATATGTCATTGATAATTAATTTCTAAACTGCTCTCGATTGATGGATCATCACGAGGATATAATGATCCAAATAAATTAGTGTATGATCATTTTTTTTTTAGGATAGACGAGTCTCAAGTCTAATATGAAGACACTGGAGTAAGAGTGTAGATGATTATCAGAAAATAAAGATATTGAGCATGATCAACATGAGAAGTCATTTAGATGTCTATTCATTCGTCAGTGACTTGTTCAATGCTGCAGTAATGTGACTGATTCTTGGATCTATGATGTCTCGGTTATTCACAATGGGATTGTTTAGTTTACTATACATACACTTGATCTCTTGTCATATATGTCTTTACGGTGTATGTTGACTACAATAAGTTCATTATAGAAGTAAGATATACACTTATATGGAAATCTATCATCTTTGATAGATAAGAAAGATAGTCTTATATGATTTATGAGACTAAGTTCAGAATACTTTGACCAAGACAGTATGAATAATAGAAAGAGTTTCTATAGTTTTTACATCAGGAAAAATCAATAAATTTGATATATGACAGATGATAAGATTTGATGAGAAATTTCATAACCTCCATCTTATCAGAACTCACGATAGAAGGACTGTATCACACAGTAACTGTATCTAAAGGTTTATCTGTTTCACTCTGCTAGAATGCCACTATATGCTACTAGGTATCACTAATGGATTATGAAACTCATGAGAATTATTTTAATGATCAATAATTCTCATTGAGTGAATTAGATTTATTCCAATCCATTGAAAGGAGTTTCAATGATATTGGTGATGAAGATTATAATATATCTTACTGTCAAATAGAATAGAATCTATGGGGTCAGACACAAAAAAAAAATGGGTCAAAGATTTAAGATTGGGCTTCAGAAGTTCTAATTGTATTAGGATTTATGAAATTCTAAAGGATTTTAAATTCTCATGCTAGCATATGGTTAAACCCTAGATTCTCCATGCCATTAGGAATCTTTATGCGATAAGGATTTTGTTTTGTGTACACATCCAATTATTTATTATGCCAAAAGAGAGAGGGCACCATGTGATTATTAGATGTATGCCCTAGAAAGGGCTTCATGTGGATACTCGTAGAGGCGGATGCATGTGTGGTTGCTAAGCATTATGAAGAACCAACTATCATAGATTTTGGATGTAATGATCTACTATCTGTGCTTAGGTATGGAGTTTTGAACTCAATTTATGTTTTACATATAATCTAAATATGATATAGATGTGATCTATATTTGCTGAATTTTAGATTTCAGATTTACATACATGCATATTAGTTCATATTCTAGATCCTATATGATAGTTTTAGATTTGATCTATACATACATTGTAAATTAAATTATTTAATCTATGTATGTTCTGCTGCAAAATTTTAAAAATGTATGCACAAACTGCCATGCTTCCCTTCAGCTTCTCCTATCTCAACACATCTTTTCCCTTCCTTTTGATCTTAATGCCCAAGATCAGATATGATCTGATCTATTAGGGTGTTAGGGATTGGTAGGGCCATAAGGAATAATTTTGTGCAACAAAATAAAAGAAAATGGAGAGGGTGTGCATGTAAGAGAACTAGTGCTCCCTTCTTGCTGCAAAAGGACTCTCTTCCGGCACCTCCCTTCCTCCTTTCTTCATATCCACCTGTGATCTAATAGATTAGATCTAGAGAGAGAAAAGAAAAGAAAGAGAAGAAATGATGTCTTCTTCCTCTTCTTCATGGTGAGGTTCAGATCCTGTCAGATCTATGTGAAAGGATTCACGCAGTCTTCATCTAAAATGGGTACACACATTGGCCTGTTCTATCTTACCTATCCTAAAATCTAAAATGGGTAAAAAATCTAATCATTTTGAAAATAATTCTATTTTAAAAATAACTCAAACGGCTAAGGAAATCACCAGATTCCCTCCCCGACACGAAAAATGGTGGCTACTTGGCTCTGATACCAATTTTGACTCGGACCAATGTGCGTACACATGGAAGCAGGGTATGTGTGTGTGAGAGAGAGTGGGTCAATGCCACAGGTATATTGTCACAGTAGTTTGACCTACGTGCGTACATGCAGAAGCAGTAAAATGGTTAGGCTATGTCCGTACACATAGAAGCAGTAAATGGTTAGGCTACGTCTGTACAAGTAGAAGCAGTGAATGGATACGCAAACTATGAGCTATACGATATTGCCCACATGCACCTATAACAAATAGCCCAAAATCGAGAAGTAAAAGCAAATGATTATGATTGAGGAGTAAAGGAAGTCAGACCTATAGATAATATCTAGGCAAATAAAAAGACAAGATAAAGGTAAAAGATAGATAGAATAGAGATGAAGAATAGACTAACAAAACTTAGACATACGATCAATAGACTAAGGAAAGTCTAAAGGTAGTCTAAGAAAATAAAAATCTAAACTAAGATACAAGCAAGTAAAAAACTAAAATGAACCAAAACGCAAGCTAAGTTATTATAAGAAACTATATACTGAAACATAAAAGTACAAGCTTTAAAGAGAACTAAAGCTAATAAGCTCTATCAAGAGAACTAAGTTTTCTAGTAACTAAGATTACCCAGATTGCAAGTAAACAAATTAATATAAGGATAAAAAGCATAAATGAAAAAATCATATTACTAGCAAAAGGCATAAATAAATTATTGCAAAAAGATAAATTAACTATAGAATAACTATAATATTGAGTTAACTATTAGTAAAAGTAAACTACAAACTACGAACGAACTGTAAAATAACGATAGAGTAAATAAAATTAACAAAAGAATAAACTGATTACCAGAAAGAACAAACTAACTGGTAACTAGCAGCAATAAATAAGAGCAAACCAAAATGGAAAAGATTACAAATAGAAAAAGATAAGACTTAACTAAGAACAAAATAAAATATAAATAAAATAATAAATGAAATAAAGTATAGTATAGTACTTAAACAATGAAGCAAAGAAATAAACAAAAGCTTAAAATAAAAGTATAACAAAATACTCTAACTAATTAGATAGCATATAGTCGCTCTGTTGTTTACTTTGCGACTGCACAAGAGATTGCACTATATTTTTAGTACAACCTTACAATATGTTGCAGGTGGTATTTGGATTGTTTATTCTGATTGATCCATTATTTACTTCACAATCTCTACCAACCTTAGGGTTGTTTACCCTTAGGAGACTGATCCGTTGCTTACTTCACAGCCTTGGTAGCATTTCGGTTGTTTACTTTCGTGCTACAGTAACATGCTATAGTGCATAACAATACTAAATAGTAACTATGAACAGTAATAAATAGTAACAAACTTAAACATAAATTAAAGAAAGCTTAAAATATAATTAACAATAGTAAATAGAAAGAAAAATGGATTTTATTTACAAAAGCACACTTACATAGAGTCTGAAGAAATTAAAATACACAATGTACAAGCTTTATGTACACTAATCAAACTTGAACAAACTTAAATACAAACCACAAGTGCTAATATATGCTAATACATAACTAATCACACCATAAACACACTTATTTATAAAAAACAAATGGGTTAGTAGAGCTAAGACAGAGCTTGGGGGATATCTGTGGAAGAAATGATGGAAGAATCTGGATAACTACTGTTCTCGATATAAATCTTAAAGTAGCAGGAGCTTGGAAAAAGACATGGGATTCTTTATTAGATGAAGCAAATTATCTAAAAGAGATACAATGCAAAAAGACAAATTAAGCAATCTCTGGAGCATCCAGATCCTCAATCAAGCAACACAATCTGGAAGACTTAGCTACTCTATCACTCAACCAATCTCATTCAAAAGGATGACCAAGATAATTTGCTCTAGTACTCAACCAACTCACTCAAAAAGGTTGAGCTATAAAAAAAAAAAAAAGAAAAAAGAAAGAAAGAAAGAAAAAAAAGAAATATTCTTTTACTAACCCTTCTACCAATTTCTTGGTAGAAAAACTTTTATTTGCAAGTACAATCTAGTGGCTCTTATTACCACTATCTTCTTCTGATGACAACCATTACTACTATTGAAGCTGTTCTAATTTTAGATGATTCATCTTCAAAATCCGATCTATATCAAAGTCTACACCAGAATCAAAAGATAACAAACAAGCTATAAGAAGATTTCTGACATCACTACTATTCATCTACAGGAAGATTCCTGACATTGTAAGCAAAAGATAAAAAGCTACAGGAACTCGGACTTAAAATCAATTAAGTTCAAAATTTGGTTCTGAATTCTAGAGGCTTTCGGACTCCAAACTAAGTGAAGTCCACCCGGACTCCAAACCAAGTGAAGTCCACCAAGACTCCAAACCAATTGAAGTCCACATAGTCGACTGTATAGTTTCTCCTCTCACCTATAAATAAAAGGGAAGGCATCTACTCAGGAGGCCGAGTGCGGAGAGGCAAGGCCAAGAGAGGGGTTCGGTGCTATGGCAAAGTTCTTTCCTCTCCCAGTAAGTTGGTCACTACTGCAGAAAAAATAAAACCTAAATAACTAAAAACAAGTACTAGTCTGCAGAAGATTATAACTGAGGATCATAAAGAAACTCTTTCTGAGATAATCTCTAAGCATTTAGAACAAGATTGTAGAGATTACTCTCTTAAAGAGACACAGATGGATTGCCTTTCAGAGGAAAAGAGAGAATTTGAACTTGATCTGAATCATTATGACAATTCATCATTTAAGATTGGTGACTTTTCTATAAAGATTGATACTATATCTAATCTCTTAGAAGCTGAAACTGAAAATGATTCATCTGAAGAATCTGATAAAATCTTGATTGAAAAAAACCCTTTTGATGAAATCATTGAGGCTGTTCATAGTCCTGATATTGATACTGATTCTGAAGCCAATCTGAAATTTATATCTTTATTAGAATGCTCTGAGTTAAGTCTAGGCATCAGTCAATTGAAGGTATCAATCGAAAACTACACTGAAATCACTGAGGAAGATTATATGGATCTAACTAAGGTACCTCCAATATTTGATGAAAACAATATTCTCAAGAGAATTAGATAAAATTATACTGAATCAATTTGATAGAACCTTCTTGTGAAAATCTTGAAGAAACTACTTCTACATCTGATTTATGGCCAAACTATTTATCTGAATTCGAAGCTTTGAACCAACCTATTTAAACTCATCCTCCTCATCTAATAGATCTAGTTTAATTCCTTTATCCAAAAAATTCATGAAACCTCATGTTTCTCTAAGGATAAAGAGATTAATAATTCTTTAGAAACTAATATTCTTTTAGTCTTAGCAACTAGTATTCCCTTAGGAATTAGTAATTCTGTAGATCTTAGTGATCTCTTGGTCTTAAAAAATTCTGAGAGCAAGAGAATAGTTAATAGGAAGAATATAGTGAGTAAATTGTTTATTTTAGAAAGTATCAAAGATAAACCAATTTCTAACTATAATTTAACAATAGATCTCTAGGATAATAAATTATTATCTTAGAACAACCTGTGTGGATTCACAGTTGATAGAAATCTCTGACAACTTATCTACTATCCATTCCAAGAGAAGATCTCTTGGTTGGAACCTTAATGGATTTATTGAATTTCAAATAGATAATAATTATCATCAACTGATAATGAGATATTTGAAAGATTGTAAAATCCATAACTATTCACAAATTTCAATTGCTAAGTCAATGATAAATTACTTGTTAAGGCAATTGAAAGGTTGGTAGAAAATCTCTTCCACTAACTCAGAAATTATGAATATTGTTCAAAAAACTCTAAAGATAACAATCTCTTAGATTATCCTTTGAACATTATAGATAAGTTATATATAGACATTAAAATAAATTAAGTAACCTTAGGAGTAGTTGTTTAAATGAATTTAGATGGTATAGAGATACTTACTCTGCTATATTAGGATCTTTTTTAGATTTAAAATGATTTTATTTAAAATTATCTTCTTTAAATTTAAACCAATTTTTAAGATTAAAAATTGATTTAAAAATTATTCTTTTATTCTTAGAAAAAGATAGAACTAGGATAGAATATATACGTAATAATAGTAAATTTGAATTGATAAGAAAAGTTTAAAAAAGATTATAAACCAATAGAAAATCACAACTGGTTATCCTTTGAACTAACTATATACCTAGAATTAGAAGAATTCTTTAAACTGTTAAACTTGCTATCTAATCATTTCTTCTAAATTACAGGAACAAGAATGCAATCAAGACAAAGAATTTCTCTTAAAAGAGTTCTAGAATTAATCCTTAATACTTTTAAGATACTTACATCTTTATTTTTAGGGACTCAAAGAAGAAGAAAAAGGGAAAAGCCCCTTTATATATGAACTAAATAAAGATTTAAAATCTTTGGAATCCTTCATTCTAATCTTCCTCAAGAAATATGTTCTATAATCTATAAAGTATGGGTTGCTCATTTATTCCGACTGAAAAGAAGTTTTTCCACTATATGATCGTCTAATAAACCACTTCGCAGAAAAAGAACGTTCTTTGAAAGCTATCAAAGAACTATTTATAAAGTTGGAACAGGTAATACACCTACCTTTGAACTCATCTCCCTCTATAATCTCTATGAAATACCAGAGATGCCAACAATGATTAAGTTCAAAAGACTTGATTATTGGAAAAAGGCACAAGAGGTTTTAAATTATGAACTCTGTTGCTCCTAGATTGATTTTGATGATTACAAAACAGTTTGAAGGGATACAAATATTTTTATTTTTTGAAAAAGTCCTTATGCTCTACAGGGCAAAATCGTAATTTCATCAAAACTCTGATTTGATAGTATCATCTTGTAGAAAAATGATTTGTAATCTATGGTGAAGATTTCATTATTTTTGGACTTATATTTTTGAAGTTATGAAGGTTGAAGTGCATGAGTCGACTCATGAGTCAACTCATGGCACAATGAGCTGATTGGCACGCTAAAATCCGTTGGCACGCGACCTTTTTTGGCTTGGCACGGCTTGTGAGTCGACTCATGATCGACCACAAGGCATGAGTCGACTCATGAGTCGACCTCTGTTAGTGTGGGCCAAAATTTCAGAAACTTGATTTCTGGATGTTGCATCAGAGGTCGACTCATGAGTCGACCCCTGAAGCATGAGTCGACTCCATGAGTCGAACCCTGGCACAGGATTTGCCTGTAACGGCTAGTTTTTGGCCAGATTTAGCTGCTTTTAATGCTCACCTTTTGTGCTCTAACGGCTCTTTTTCTGGCTAGTTTGTTTTCCTTTGTTTCTTAAGGCTATAAAAGGTTTCAAAAGGTGGAAAACAAGTAGAAGAGACATCCAAATATCCAAGAGGCATTCAAGAGATTTGAAAAGAGAAAAGAAAGAGCATTCAAGAGGCATTCAAGTACATTCAAGAGAGGGTTTCTCAAGCCAACTTCTCAACCTCATTCAAGAGCTCATTTAAAGCCCTCAAGAAGCCTTCAATCAAAGCTCACCAACTCCTCAAGCATTTATTCCTTTTCTCATCCATTTTGAGGAAATCAAAGAAGGGCTTCTTCTTTGAGTAAAGCGTATTTATTGTTATTCTCGCTCATTTAAGGAGCTATTCTTGTACTTATTTGTGCTCTAAAACTAATTTTATCTTGTGAGTAATTATTTTGTTTTGGAGGATTTCCAAAACAAGGGAAGGTTGATCCGAACCTGAAATCGGAGTGTATTGGGTCGGCTTGTATCCGAGAACAAGTGGACTAGCTTGGGATAGCTAGTGTCGGAGGTTTCGACGTTTGTATTCGGGTTGAATACAAAGTATAGTGGATTGGAATTCCCAAGTAGAAGCTTGGGGAGTGGATATAGGTGCAAGGTTGGCACCGAACCACTATAAATCCTTGTGTTTGTGGCATGCTTTATTGTTTCTCTTTAATTCTCCATTATATCCTTGCATTCTTGCTTTAAGCAATTAATCTCAAACTAAAGTCTCTCTCCTCATTCATCAAGCTTTTGATATATATTTTTCATAAGTAATTAGTTAAGCCTAAATTCTTTAAAACCCAATTCACCCCCCCTCTTGGGTTGCATAGCTGGGCAACAAGTGGTATCAGAGCCCGGTGCTCTAGCCCTTCTTTGATCTAACAATCAAAGAGCCAAAGATCTATGGCAACCCACGTCGGCACTTCTCTAGCCGAGGGGCAATCCACCAACCGACCTCCACTTTTCAATGGGTCTAATTACACCTATTGGAAAGCTCGGATGAAGATATTCATACAAGCACTAGACTATGATATGTGGAGTATCATAGTGAACGGTCCTCACACACCCACCAAGATTATAGATGGTGAGGAGTCAACCAAACCCGAAAGAGAATGGGATGAGGTTGATAAGAAATTGGCACAATTAAATGCTAAAGCTATGAATGTTCTCTATTGTGCACTTGATGCAAATGAATTTAATCGCATTTCTACCTGTGCATCTGCTAAAGAAATATGGGATAGGTTAGAAGTAACCCATGAGGGAACAAATCAAGTAAAAGAGTCTAAAATAAACATGCTTGTACATAAATATGAGTTATTTAAAATGGAGCATGATGAGTCCATAACTGCTATGTTTACTCATTTTACTGATATAATTAATGGTTTGAAGAGTCTTGGCAAATCTTATACTAACAGTGAGCTTGTAAAAAAGATTCTCAGGTCATTGCCAAGAACTTGGGAAGCCAAGGTGACTGCCATCCAAGAAGCAAAGGACTTGAACACTCTACCTCTAGAAGAGCTTCTTGGATCCTTGATGACTCATGAGCTTAGCATGAAGCAACATCAAGAGGATGAAGTCAAAAAGAAAAGAACCATTGCCCTCAAATCCACAGCTTCTCCTGATGAAGAAACTGACGACACAGAAGATGAAGAACAGGATGAAGAGATGGCACTCATCACCCGGAGATTCAAGAAGTTCCTAAGAGAAAGGAAACAGGGGATGAGAAAGAGACCTTTCACAAAAGGGGAACAAAGCAAAGAGAAAGAGAAAGATCAACCCCTTATATGCTATGAGTACAAAAAGCCGGGGCATTTCAAATCCGAATGTCCACAACTGAAGAAAGGTCCCAAAAAGTTTAAGAAGAAGGCAATGATGGCCACATGGAGTGCGAGCGATGACTCAAGCTCCGATGAGGAGACTTCAACAGAACAAGCCAACCTGTGCCTTATGGCATATGAAAATGAGGTAATTTTTGAAATCCCTAGTGAATTCACTTTTGAAGAATTGCATGAAGCCTTCAATGATTTAATTGATGAATTGAAGAAACTAGGAATGAAAAACAAAGAACTCAAATTGAAAAATCAATCCTTAGTAAAACAAGCTGAAAACCTTTCAATTGAAAATCCACTTTGCTTCAAGAGAACCAAAGCCTAAAGAATGATATTAACAAGCTGAAACCTATAGTAGATAAGTTCACCTTAAGTTCAAACAAACTAAATATGATTCTTGAAAATCAAAAGGTCGTATATGATAAGGCTGGACTTGGCTATAACCCCTTAAAGAAACAAAAATTTCTGAAAAATATTTATGTAAACTATTCAAGTAACAAGTCTACCAATATTACTTATTTTAAATATGGTAGAATAGGACATAGATCTTACACTTGTGCAAACACAACTATAAAAAAAATATGGGTTCCAAAAGGAACCATTTTGACTAACCAAAAAGGACCCAAGAAAACTTGGGTACCTAAAACAAAAATTTGACATTTGTTTGCAGGTGTGTCTAGCATCCCATGGAGAAAACAGGAAATGGTATCTGGACAGTGGATGCTCGAGACACATGACTGGTGATGAATCACAATTCATCACGCTTGATGCTAAGGATGGAGGGATGGTCACCTTTGGAGATAATGGCAAAGGAAAGATCATCGGGATAGGTAACATTGGTATCACTCCCTCCAAATATATTGAAAATATTTTGTTAGTTAAAGGTTTAAAGCATAACTTACTTAGCATTAGTCAATTTTGTGATAAAGGGTATAAAGTTGTTTTTGAATCATCTGTTTGTATTGTGACTAGTCCTATTAATGATGGCATCAAATTTATAGGTCATAGACATGGCAATGTTTATATGGTAGATCTAAATGATTTAGCCAAATTAGACATGCAATGCCTAGTATCCTTAAATGCTAAAATTAATGAGACTAGTTGGCTTTGGCATCGTAGACTTGCTCACATTAGCATGCATTCTCTTTCAAAATTAATTAAGAAAGAATTAGTTCATGGCTTGCCTAAACTGAATTTTGAAAAAGATAAAATTTATGATGCATGTCAACTAGGTAAGCAAACTAGAGTTTCATTTAAATCCAAAAATATTGTTTCAACTTCTAGACCTTTAGAGCTTTTGCATATGGACTTATTTGGACCAACTAGAACCACTAGTCTAGGAGGAAAACGATATGGTTTTGTAATTATAGATGATTACTCTCGTTTTACTTGGGTTTTCTTTTTGGCACACAAAGATGAAACTTTTCATATTTTCACTAAATTTCATCGAAAAGTCACTAATGAAAAAAGATTTTCAATTCAAAATATTAGAAGTGATCATGGAACTGAATTTAAAAATCAAGACTTTGAAAAATTTTGTGATGAAAATGGAATTGGCCATAACTTCTCTGCTCCTAGAACACCCTAACAAAATGGGGTAGTTGAAAGGAAAAACAGAACCTTAGAAGAAATGACCCGTACCATGCTTTGTGAAAGCAACCTTCCAAGATATTTTTGGGCGGAAGCTATTAACACAGCATGTTACATTCTAAATCGTGCTTTGATTAGATAATTTTTTAAGAAAATCCCCTATGAACTTTGGAAAGGAAGAAAACCAAATATTGCATATTTTCATGTTTTTGGTTGTCGATGTTTTGTATTAAATAATGGTAAGGAAAGACTCGGTAAATTTGATGCAAAATCAGATGAAGCAATCTTTCTGGGTTACTCCTCCACTAGTAAAGCTTTTAGAGTTTTTAATAAAAGAACCCTAATAGTTGAGGAGTCCATTCATGTTGTCTTTGATGAATCTAACGATCTTCCTTCGAGGAAGAATGAGGGTGTTGATGATGCAGATCCATTAATAGAAGGTATGAAGGAGATCACTCTGAAAGATTCAGCTACTCCAGAGGACAAGGGACAAGAAGACAAACAAGATGAGAGAGGTGAAGAAATTCAAGAACAACCTCAAGGTACAGATGACCTACCCAAGGAATGGAGGTATGTTCACAACCACCCTAAGGAGTTAATTATTGGTGATCCTATGCATGAGGTAAAAACTCGCTCTTCACTAAGAGAAGTGTTTAATCATTGTGCTTTTGTATCTCATCTTGAACCAAAAACCATTGAAGAAGCTGAAAAAGATCATAATTGGATTAATGCAATGCAAGAGAAACTTAATCAATTTGAAAGAAATAATGTTTGGACTTTGGTTTCAAGACCTAAAAACTGTTCAATAATTGGCACAAAATGGATCTTTAGAAACAAATTAGATGAGCATGGTAATGTAATTAGAAATAAAGCAAGATTGGTTGCTAAAGGATATAATCAAGAAGAAGGAATTGATTTTGATGAAACCTTTGTACCTGTTGCTAGATTAGAAGCTATTAGACTTCTACTTGCATATGCTTGCTTTATGAAATTCAAATTATTTCAAATGGATGTTAAAAGTATATTTTTAAATGGATTTATTGCTGAAGAAGTTTATGTAGAACAACCCCCTGGATTTGAAAATCATGCTTTTCCTAATCATGTTTTTAAATTAAATAAAGCTTTATATGGATTAAAACAAGCACCTAGAGCATGGTATGATAGACTAAGCAAATTTTTACTAAATAATGGTTTTTCAAGAGGTAATGTAGATACAACCCTCTTTATCAAAAGAAATCAAAATGATATGTTAGTTATACAAATTTATGTTGATGACATAATTTTTGGGTCTACTAATGAATCTCTTTGTCAAGACTTTGCTAAGCTTATGCAGGGGGAGTTCGAGATGAGCATGATGGGAGAACTCACCTTCTTCCTCGGACTCCAAATCAAACAATCAAAAGAGGGAATCTCCATCGCCCAAAGCAAGTACACCAAGGAACTACTCAAAAGATTTGGAATGGAGAACTCCAAACCCATTGGCACACCAATGAGTCCCTCATGTAAGCTTGACAAGGATGATGAAGGTAAATGTGTAGACTTAAAATACTATAGAGGCATGATTGGATCATTATTGTATCTAACTGCAAGTAGGCCTGATATCATGTTTAGTGTTTGTTTATGTGCTAGATATCAATCTAATCCTAAAGAATCTCATTTGAATGCTGTTAAAAGAATCCTTAGATACTTAAATGGTACTCAAACTTTAGGATTATGGTACTCTAAGGACTCACAAATTGATCTATTAGGATATTCTGATGCTGACTTTGCTGGATGTAAATTAGATAGAAAAAGCACAAGTGGAACTTGTCAATTTCTTGGAGTTAACCTAATCTCATGGTTTAGCAAGAAACAAAATTCGGTAGCACTGTCTACGGCTGAGGCCGAATACATTGCAGCCGGAAGTTGTTGTGCTCAAATCTTGTGGATTAAGCAACAACTCGAAGACTTTGGAATTAAACTTAATGAAACACCAATAAGATGTGACAACACAAGTGCCATAAATCTATCTAAAAATCCTATTCAACACTCAAGATCCAAACATATTGAAATAAGACATCACTTCATAAGAGAACATGTTCAAAACAAAAATATAATTCTTGAATATATTTGCACCGAAAATCAATTAGCTGATATCTTTACAAAGGCCCTTAGTGAGGATAGATTCTGTGAAATTAGGAGAAATCTAGGAATTCTTGATCCATTTGCCTGAATTAATTTTTCAATTTCCAATGATTTATTGTCAAAATTTCTTAGAGCTTAATTTCCAACACCTTTCTTGGTCCCAAAAGCTTAAGTTTTTCATTCTAAAAACTTATCTTAGAGCTAAACTCCTTCTCCCCAAATTTCAATTTTTTCTGGAATTTATCCACATTTTTCCTGATTTTCTGAACTTCATGAGTCGACCCCCATGAGTCGACTCAATGGCAAACTTGTAAATCCCACCAACTTCCAAACGGGCTTAAGGTTTTTATATAAGGATTGCTGTTCGTGAGCCGACCCACACGGTCGTCTTCTTCCTTCCAAAACCCATCCTCCCCACTTCCATTAGCTCCCATTCCAAGACTCAAGCTTGTGGAACTTCTCCCGCCTTCTCTCCACTGCAAATCGCCTCTTGGGGAAAGGTCTTTTTGTGACTTCTTCCCTTGTTCATCACGGTTGGAGCGTGCCCTAGCACTCCACCGTCCCTCTCAAATCCACCCATTTTCTCCACCATAATTCCATTTCACTCTCTTGTGATCCTTCCTCCACTCTTTCACTTGCTCCTCAAGTCTCCTCACCTGCTATTGAAGAGATTATGGCTCCAAAGATGAAGCTTCCCCAAAGGAGAAAGTCTGTCCGAGAACTTGAAGAAAATGTCAGAAAGAAAAGGCAAGCGGCACAGTCCTCCACTGCTCCCACTCCAACTTCAGTTCAAGGTCCTTCACATTCCTCTCAAAGCCCCAGTAAGAACCCTCTTTCAGATAGAAAGGTAGAAACCGGGAAAAACATAGACTTCCGGTTCTTTGAAAATGAGGGATTTTCTTTTGCAACCAAGATCAAAAATCAAGGATGGAGTTTTTACTATACCCTTAAAGAAGTCACCTATGTTGACCTAGTTAGGGAGTTTTATCAGAATCTAATTTATGGAAATGGGTCAGTAACTTCAACTGTAAAAGGGATTGATATTTGTCTGAATCCTATTATCTTGGGGGAGATTTTATATTTGCCTAGTGAAGGTTATGCATATATGGAACTCCCTGTGAAAGAAGAAGGTGTTAGTGTTATTCTTGGGGGTGCCTACCAAGGGAATCTGAATAAACTGGAAGCAAAGATATTACCTATAGAGATGAGAATTTTACATCAAATGGTCACCAAACTCTTCTTCCCTAGGAGTGGTAGGCACGATCTACTGTCTGGCAGGGATATATGTATTATGTTTCACATTATCACACAGACCCCCCTAAACCTCCCGGCACTTATGATTGAGGCCATGAGAGAAACTCTGAACAGATCTAAGGCACATTTGCCTTTTGGTATGGCCCTGACTAGAGTATTTAGGAGGTTTGGTGTTAGCTGTGAGGGGGAGGCTCCTACCAAGCTATCTCATGTTGACACTTTCAACCTACACACCTTGCACCGAATGGGTTTCACAAAGACTGGTGGTGGTTGGATCAGGGGAGCTGAGGAGAGAGCAGAGGAGAGAGCTGAGGAGACAGCTGGAGACAGAACTGAAGTCAGAGCTGAAGAAGAAGAAGGTCCATCATCTCCTATTCATGACTTCAGGGCAGCTTCACCAGATATACAGTTCTATCCGGATCCAGAGGCTGGCCCTTCGGAGTTTACCAGGATGCCCACACCAGTGCTTCAACCAGAGAGCAGAGCACCTCCGTCAGAGTTCACACTGTCTGATGATCAGATTGAGCGGATTTCACAGCGTGTGGCTTCATTATTGTCTAGTCAGTGGAGCAGTACTACATTTGCACCAGGGGTTACTTCTTCTGATCAGACTTTGACTCCCCACATCTCCACAGTGTATCAGATGATGACAGATCAGTCCATCCGGATTCAGCTGCTTGAGGACTCTATTTTGAGATTGACTGGCAGAGTCCTTGACTTGCAGGGGCAAGTCTTTGACTTGGCCCATCCTCAGCCACAGGAGTCTTCGATTGAGGTCACTGATCTCACTGCAGAGGCTGGCAGACTTAGAGGAGCTCTTGAGGGCGGTTATGAGTTACTAAGGAAGGAGATCAGAGGATCGAGTGACTATGCGACTACCCAGTTCACTGCTCTTCTTCAGGCTGTTTCCAGGGCACTGACTGTACTTGATTCCATCAGACTTACCCTTTCTGTTCAGTCCCTAGCTTCTCAGCGTTCTCAGCCACCCAGTTTCTCCCGCTCGCCTGCTCGTACCAGTACTTTCACTCGTGCCAGAGGCAGACGGGGTAGAGGACGCACTTCTGATTCAGATCCATCTGCTCCTTATCACATTTCTGATGATTCCGATCATTGACTTATCTTGATCATTTCTAGATCCTAGGTGTTAGTGTTTTGTCCTTTCTAGGATCTGTATTTTGGGGCCATGTATTGACATGTGCTAGTTGGCTTTGTATGTTATGATCTATGTACTGAAACAATTATGGTTTTATGATATCATCTTTTTTTTTCCTTTGTAATGATGTTTATCATACTTTGGTTATATATTTCTCCTTTGTGGAATATTGTCTTCTCTTTGTGGTATTATCATCTTATGATTGCTGTTAATAGTTGCTACATTAAGGGGGAGTAAACTCTACAGAAGAAGAAATTAAAGAATGCTTCACAAAAAGGAGGAGTTAACCTTGTATGATGATGTCAAAAAGGGGGAGAAATTAAACAAAAACAAATCCATCAAAAGCAAAAACTACAAATTATGATTATGAGAAATTAATAAATTGAAAATTTTAAGTACAAATCTCAAGTATACTGCAAATAAGTACCTTTTAAAATTACTTATACTCTGATTTGCTGTAAACATTTGGATATGCTCTGATAGGCTCCAACCTACTCTGATATATTGAATACATTGCTCTGATACATTGAAAAACTGTTTTTACTACTCTGATACATTGCTAAATTTTTCTCTGATACATTGTAAAATTATCTTCCCTACACTGATACATTGCAAGATTTTCATTTCTCTTGCTCTGATACATCTTAAACTTAAATGCTCTAATACTCTTTCCAAATCAACTATTCAATATGCTTTGGCACACATGACTAGTTTTGAGATTTGAGAAAATCTTTCAAAATACAGTTTGCTCTGATAATAAAATCAAATTTTCTGCTCTAACACCAAAACAATTATCCAATGAGCATATCTTCCAATCTTTAAGCAAATGGACAAACTATTTATGCATATAACCATTTGTATCACATGCCAAAAGAATCATACTCTTTTCAAGCATATGCACCTAAAATGCAATCTTTTGAAATTCATGATTCATATAAATGCTTTTGTTCAAATGTTTTGCCATCATCAAAAAGGGGGAGATTGTTGCTCCTAGATTGATTTTGATGATTACAAAACAGTTTGAAGGGATACAAATATTTTTTATTTTTGAAAAAGTCCTTATGCTCTACAGGGGCAAAATCATAATTTCATCAAAACTCTGATTTGATAGTATCATCTTGTAGAACAAATGATTTGTAATCTATTGGTGAAGATTTCATTATTTTTGGACTTATATTTTTGAAGTTATGAAGGTTTGAAGTGCATGAGTCGACTCATGAGTCAACTCATGGCACAATGAGCTGATTGGCACGCTAAAATCCTGTTGGCACGCGACCTTTTTTGGCTTGGCACGGCTTGTGAGTCGACTCATGAGTCGACCCACAAGGCATGAGTCGACTCATGAGTCGACCTCTGTTAGTGTGGGCCAAAATTTCCAGAAACTTGATTTTCTGGATGTTGCATCAGAGGTCGACTCATGAGTCGACCCCTGAAGCATGAGTCGACTCATGAGTCGACCCCTGCGACAGGATTTGCCTGTAACGGCTAGTTTTTGGCCAGATTTAGCTGCTTTTAATGCTCACCTTTTGTGCTCTAACGGCTCTTTTTCTGGCTAGTTTGTTTTCCTTTGTTTCTTAAGGCTATAAAAGGTTTCAAAAGGTAGAAAACAAGTAGAAGAGACATCCAAATATCCAAGAGGCATTCAAGAGATTTGAAAAGAGAAAAGAAAGAGCATTCAAGAGGGCATTCAAGTGCATTCAAGAGAGGGTTTCTCAAGCCAACTTCTCAACCTCATTCAAGAGCTCATTTAAAGCCCTCAAGAAGCCTTCAATCAAAGCTCACCAACTCCTCAAGCATTTATTCCTTTTCTCATCCATTTTGAGGAAATCAAAGAAGGGCTTCTTCTTTTGAGTAAAGCGTATTTATTGTTATTCTCGCTCATTTAAGGAGCTATTCTTGTACTTATTTGTACTCTAAACTGATTTTATCTTGTGAGTAATTGTTTTGTTTTGGAGGGTTTCCAAAACAAGGGAAGGTTGATCCGAACCTGAAATCAGAGTGTATTGGGTCGGCTTGTACCCGGAAAACAAGTGGACTAGCTTGGGATAGCTAGTGTCGGAGGTTCCGACGTTTGTATTCGGGTTGAATACAAAGTATAGTGGATTGGAATTCCCAAGTAGAAGCTTGGGGAGTGGATGTAGGTGCAAGGTTGGCACCGAACCACTATAAATCCTTGTGTTTGTGGCATGCTTTATTGTTTCTCTTTAATTCTCCATTATATCCTTGCATTCTTGCTTTAAGCAATTAATCTCAAACTAAAGTCTCTCTCCTCATTCATCAAGCTTTTGATATATATTTTTCATAAGTAATTAGTTAAGCCTAAATTCTTTAAAACCCAATTCACCCCCCCTCTTGGGTTGCATAGCTGGGCAACAGAACTCCATGCCAAAATTAATGTGGGACGCCCCATTATTTGGCGATTGAATTGGAAGAGTCCAATTCATTTAAAACTTTTCATTCTTCCTTTTATTCTCCATGCATTTATTAATTCACCGTGTCATGAGATAGCTCCTGGGATTATGGGCTCAGAAGAGAAAGAAGAGTCCTTCCCTAGCAAGGAGTTTGAATGCCACAAAATAAATGAAAGTCATTTATTTTGTGCGTTGAATGTGGAAGAGTCCACCTTGTCATGGACTCTTTAATTCCATGCGTTCTCCATTTCCACACACCATATTTTGGTGTTCAAATTTTTTTTGGTAGAGGAGGAGTCCTTTTGTAGATGAATTTCTTCCTATTCCATGCCATATTCATTAGGTTTTCATGTTGAAAATTTATTTCACCATGTTAGGAAGTTGGGACGCCAAGAGTTGGCGACCCTTAGTGTCATGTGTGTGGCACCCCTTCATTTCTTATTTAAGGGGCACCCCATATCGCATAAAATTCATCCAAAAATTATTTTGGATGTGGAATTAGATGAGGATGGGGTGATAAAAATCTAAAGTGAAAAATAGAAAGGAAGAGAAGAAGAAAAATGGAAAGTATGAGATACTTATCCAGAAATCAGATTGTTCATGTGTGGAACATAATATCTGATTAGAGTGTGGTTTGATACTTTGAGAAAGGATTTCTAAAGAGGTTCTAGTGGATGTTATGAAGGCATACAAATAATGGTGCAACCCACTCTTTCAAAGGACGGTCGGCAGCACACTTACGAAGAAGGCTGCAGCACCATGACGAGTTGGGAAGGGCCCTGATCATTTCTGTGTGGATCACCGTTGGAGGGCTTCTATTTTGGAGTCTCATGGAGATATCAAAATCACTAGTTCATGGTCTTCATGGTAGTATATGACTTCTGGTCTTCTCCTTATATGCTTGTTTTTGTGATTTGATTGTAATCATCAAGGGGTTCCTAGGATTTTTGAGTTCTAGTGGTTGTGTTTAATTGTTAAACTTAGTTTTCATTTACTGAATGCATGTTAAAAAATTTTGAAATCTATATTCCACTACATTACTGAAACCCAACAATACCACTGTTAGAAAGTAGGTAGACTAGCATGCATAGATTTCAAAATAATTTTAAAATAGCAGCAGAAATAGATTTAGGCTAAACCCTTTAACCCCACATGCAATAGATTTAATCTATATTTATCCGAGCCCTAGATCTAAGACATGCATATAATCTGAAAAGAAAATAAAAATTGAGATCACATCTCAATACCTTGCACAGCTTGAAATACACCACAATCGATGATCATAGATCTGAAGATTTTTGAGCCCGATATGGTCCGATCTCTACAGGTATCCATTGGGATCAACCTTAAATCTTTTTTCTCATTCTTGATCCATCTTCTCCAAGATGAATCTCAACCTTTTGGATCCTTGATTAACTGTTGATCTTTGACTGCGATCTTAATCCTTGAACTATAGCCTTTCTCCTTGTTTCTTGATG
This sequence comes from Elaeis guineensis, assembly GCF_000442705.2. Taxonomy (NCBI): domain Eukaryota; kingdom Viridiplantae; phylum Streptophyta; class Magnoliopsida; order Arecales; family Arecaceae; genus Elaeis; species Elaeis guineensis. The sequence goes on along the minus strand of NC_026007.2, from coordinate 36,784,697 downwards.
GAGAAGATATCACCCTCAACTTAGACGTGTGGAAAGGTGGGACGCCCAACCCTTGGGTGTTAGAGAGAGAGGAGATGGAGAGGGTGGCATGGAGAGGAGGAGAAGAGTAGATCTGAATTGACAATTTAATTAATTTAAAAATCCAAGAAGACCATCTCTTAAATAGAGCCTCTCCTTGATTCTAAATCAAACTTCAATCAGGCTAAAAAGGCTAGTCCTTATCTCATATGGTCTTTTGCCTTTTAGTTTAACTTTCTTTCCAAAAAAATTAGACCCAATTGAAAAGGCCCCACACCCTATATGTTAAGAAGAGAGGGCACCCACATCATTTTAGGTAAGATATGGGGGCACCTCCATCCTATAAGGCAGGTAGAGGGGGCACCAACCTTTGACGCCCCTTAGGGTTTTTGTGCACACAAGAGAGGGGATGTAGCCTCTCTCTCTTCCTCTCCTCACACCAAAGCAAAGAGGGGGCATGCCCCTCTCTCTCTTCTTCGTCAAATCCAAGGGGCATGCATCCTTTGGACTTTCCAAAAAGAAGATGCGCCTCCTCTCCTCTTTCCATCATTAATCCACACTAAAATGGAAATATCAGGGAAGATTTGTTTACCAACTCATTGGCTTAATCCAATCCTTTTAGGGCCCTCAAATAGGTGCCCTTCTAAATCCAAATCAAAATCGATCTAGATTAGGTTCAAAGCTATAGACTTGATCTAATCCTTATCTAATAAGGAATCCAAGATCAGAGAAGAATTGAGTTTAACCATGTGCTAGCATGATTCTTCTAAACTCAATAGGATTTTACCAAATCCTAATCCAATAGAAACTTCACAAGCCCAATAGATTAATTCAAGATTAAATCTCTTAATGTGTGACCCTATAGATTCTATTTTATCTGGTAGTGAGATATATTGTGATCTCTATTACAATATCATCGAAACTCTTTTTGATGGATTGGAACAATTTCAATTCTGCCCTTTGAGGGTCATCGATCATCAAGATAATGCCCAATGAGTCTCACAATCCACCAGTGACATTCAGCAGCATGTAGTGACAACCTAGTAGAATGAAAGTATGAATCTCTAGGTATGGTTATCATATGATTCAGTCCTTCTATCGTGAGTCCCGACTTGATGGGAGGTCATGGAGAACTCGTCAGACCCCATCATCAATCATATGTCAGATTGGCTTGACTCGAGTTCCCTTGTGAATCTCGTGAAAACTCTTTTTTAATATTCATACTTGCTTTGGCCAAAGATTTTTTGAACTCAATCCCAAAAATTACATAGGACATCTTCTTTTATACCAAGATCGATATATTCCATCTAGGTGCATCCTACTCCTAACAGCAAATTTGAACCTACTATAGCCAACATACACAGCAAGGATCCGAATGGCTAGAGATCAAGAAAATATGTAGTCAAACTCAGTAGCCTCACTGTGAATAGCCAATGATACCACAGGTCAAAGGATCACTTACACCACTGCAGCATCGAGACAATCACTGATGAGTGAGTAGATATCCAAGTAGTTTCTTATGTTGGTCACGCTCAGTGTAAGTTATTCTTTAACAACCTCCAGCACTCTCACCCTAGTGTCTCTATACTCATTTACGCATAAGAAAGATGATTTGTACACCAATCTTAAATAGATTGATCACTATCCTTCGTGATGATCCTTTGATCGAGAGCATTGAGAAACTAACCACTAATAATATATGTCTTAGATTTTCAACATCTTGAGAATATATAAAATTATCTTTGTTAATTTTTAAGATAAATCATGGATACATAATCATGATTGGAATAAAAATATCATTTATTAATAATAAAGGTGTTACAAATACAAAGTTAAGCACTGGAATTAGAAAATATGTTAGTCAACAATTGGCTTCTAAGACACTTATCTAACACTAACTTGGTCTAATCCTTATCAAATATAAAATCCAAGTCTAAAGAAGAATTGAGTTTAACCATATGCTAGCAAGGCTTTTCTAAACCTAATAGGATTTCTCTAAATCCAAATCTAATTAGGACTTCACAAGTCTAATTGGTCAATCCAAATTAGTTTTCTTATTTCTGTGACCCCATAGATTCAATTTTGTCTGACAGTAAGATATACCATGATCTCTATCATAGTATCATTGAAACTTTTTTCAATGGATCAAAATAATTCCACTCTTATCTAACAAGAATTATTGATCTAGTATGATCCTAGTGAGCTCTCATAATCCACCAGTGACACCTAACCGTATGTAGTGGAAACCTAGTAGAACTGAATAGACAATCTCTAAGTGTAGTTTTCATATGATTCAATCCCTCTATCATGAGTTCCAACTTGATGGTAGGTTATGGATAAATCATCAAACCTCAATATCAGTCATATGTAGATTCAATTAGCTCATGTCTAATTATGATTCTTATAAATTTTTTTTTTCATAAATCATACTGCTATGGCCACAGACTCAAGGACTCAGCCTCACAAATCTCATAGGACTACTTTTTATCAAGATTGATAGATCCTATCTAGATGTACATCCTGCTCTTATAGTGGATTAACTATCGCCAATATACACTATAAAGACTTATGGCTAGAGGTAATATTTCTGTGCAGTCAAACTCCAATAGTCTCACTGTGAGCAGCTGTGGTACTGCAGGTCAAAGGATCACTCATATAACTATAGCATCGAGATGATCACTAACGATTGAATAGAAATCCATATGATCTCTCATGTAGTCATGCTCAGTACTAATTTTTCTCTAACAACTATCCACACTTGCCATTCAATATCTCTACATTGCAGACTAGAGACTCATCTATCCTAAAGAAAGTGATCCGTGCATCAGTCTATTTAGATTGATCACCATCCCTATGATGATACTACGATCAAGAGCAATTTAAGAATTAATTATAAATACCTTTAATTCTCAACTCTTGAGAATATGTATCTGAAGCATTAATTTCTTGGATGATTTAAGGATATATCACACTTGAATGGTAAATAAAAACTATATTTTTATTAATCAAATCAATATTTTAAGCATAAATTTGTACTTTAAAAAAATATAATGTATCTACCATATTGGCTTCTTAGACATACATCTAACAATCTCCCACTTAGACTAGAGTCAATTGGCCACTAATCCATGTCCCATCTTCTCAAGATGGACTTTCATCTTTGGCTGGCTGAATTATTTTGTTAGTAGATCTATCACGTTGTTCGAGGAGTCTACTCTTTATATCTCGACATATTTTTTCTTGAGTAGTTGTGTATGATATGGAATCGCCGCTCGATGTGCTTAGATTTTTGATAAAATTTAAGTTCCTTAGCAAGTGCTATGGCACTGTTGTTGTCGTAGCATAGTGATATGGTGTCCGATGTCATTACACCAAACTTTGCTATAAACTTTTCAAACCAAAAGCCTTCCTTTGCAGCATCTAAAGTGGCGATATACTCAGCTTCTTTGGTTGAATCCACTATGATGGATTGCTTGAAATTTTTCAGCTGACCGTGCCACTATTGTATACAAACACATATCCTGATGTAGACTTTCTATCATTAGGATCAGACATGAAGTCTGAATCAATATATCTCTTAACCTGCAAGTCTGACCCTCCTTCAAAAATTAAGAACAAATCTTTAGTTCTTCTCAAATACTTAAGGATGCTCTTCATAGCTATCCAGTGCTCCTCATCTGAATTTGACTGATACCTACTTATGACACTCACAGTTAGGATAATATCAAATCAAGTACATAACATGACATACATAAGGCTCTTTATCATTGAGGCATAAGAAATCCTACTCATATGCTAAATTTTCTTAGATGTGGTTGGATACATCATCTTGGAAAGATGAATACCATGCCTAAGAAATAAGAGTCTCCTTTTGAAATTTTTTATATTAAACTTTTTTAGTACTTTCTCTATGTACAACTTTTGTGGTAGGCCTGGCATTCTCTTAGATCTATCCCTATAGATCTTTATTCCAAGAATATAAGATATTTCTCCCAGGTCTTTCATGAAAAATTTCTTGGATAATCATCTTTTAACCAAAGTAAGGATGAAAATATCATTCTCAATAAGGAGGCTATCATCTACGTACAGTAAGAGAAATGTTACTGCGCTTCCACTGATCCTTTTATATACATAAGATTTCTTCTCATTTTTGATGAAATTAAATAATTTGATTGCATCATCAAAATGAAAATATCAAGTTTGAAAAGATTGCTTTAATCTGTATATGAATCTTTGCAGCTTATAGACTTTGTGATCTCCATCATCGAAAGTGAAACCCAAAGCTACTCCATATAGATATCTTTCTTAAAATATCCATTCAGAAAAGTAGTTTTCACATCCATCTATCAGATTTCATAATCATAATAAGCTATAATAGCAAGTAGTGTACGGATGGATTTAAGCATGGCTACAGACGAGAAGGTATCCTGATAGTCAATACTTTTGCACTGACTATAATATTTTGCCATGAGTCTTGCTTTATAGATCTCTACCTTACCATCTGGATCTATTTTTTTTTTTTGTAGATTCATTTACACCCAATGGGTACTATAACCTCTAGTGGATCCACTAAGGTCTATATTTGGTTTGAGTACATTGAGTCAATTTCTGACTCCATTATATCTAACTATTTTTCGAAGTAGATGTCAGACATCATCTCATTCAAGATATTAGGATCATCCCTATGATTCTTATCTCTCATAAGAAATATTTTTTCTATATCCTCTGTAAGCATATCTATATACCATTTAGGAGGATGGAAGATCCTACTAGATCTATGAGGTGATAGAGAAATAATAACTACTGGCTCATTATTAAAGGGTTTCTGAGGATCTACAGCTTGTTGCTCTTCAGAGACTTTCTCTTTGAGCTTAATTAACCTCCCACTGCCACTATCTTTGATAAACTATTTTTTTAGAAATATAGCATGATGGCTCACAATTACATTGTGATCATCTAAAAAGTAAAAGAAGTATCCTATGAATTTTTTAGGATACCTTATAAATCGAGTCATCATAGATCTATCTTCTAATTTATCAATCATTTATCATTTCACATAGGCTAAACATCCTCAAGATTTGAGGTGATCCAGACTTGACTTCTTACCATGTCATATCTCATATGGTATGGTAGGAATAGATTTAGAAGCAATCCTATTTAACAAATAAATTACAGTCAATAAGGCATGTCTCCAAAAATATAAGGATAAATTAGTGAAGCTCATCATAGACCTGACCATATCTAATAGGATCCTATTCTTCCTTTTAGATATCCCATTAAGTTGAGATATATCAGGAGGAGTCCATTGAGAGACTATACCATTATCCTTAAGATAATCTAAAAATTTTCAACTAAGATATTTTCCTCCTCGATCTATCGAAGAACCTTAATAGATTTATCTTTTTATTTTTTTACTTCATTTCTAAATTTTTTAAACTTTTTAAAGACTTCAGACTTGTGTTTCATTAGAAACACATATCCGTACTATAAAAAATCATCGATAAAGGTAATGAAGCAGTGATAACCACTTCAGACCTGCACATCAAATGGGCCATACACATCAGTGTGTACCAGGGTAGGTATCTCAGTGGCTCTTTCTCCATATCTTACAAAAGATAATTTGATCATTTTTCTTCGAAGGTTAGATTCATAAATTGGGTAAGACTCAGAATTAAAAGAGACAAAGATCCCATCCTTTTTCAGTTTGTTTATCCTATCCTCTCCAATATGACCAAGCCTAAGGTGTCATATATACTTGCAGTTAACATCATCTTTGGATCTTTTATGACCTATGGCACTCACTACTTGCTCGTTTATATTCACATTCACATCGACATGCAAGTAATAAAGACTATCAATTAAAAGATCATGTGCAACTAATTTATTTCATAAATAAATAGAATAATAGTCTTTATTAAAATAGAAATCAAATCCATCCGGTGCTAGTACAGATATGAAAATCAAATTTCAATTAGCTACAGGTATGAAATAATAGTTTCTTAAATCTAATATAAAGTTTGATAATAATTAAAGATGGTAGGTGCCAATGGCTTCTGTAGCAATCTTTACTTCATTACTGACCTAAAGAATCATCTCACCTTGCCTTAACCCTCTACTTTCTATCAGACCCTGCATTAAAAAATATATATGAGCACTTGAACCAGAGTCCAATACTTAACTAGAAGTAGAAGAAATCGTTAGGTTAGATTCAATTATGAACATACCTTGCAAAGGTGCATTACACTTATTAGTCCTCAGACTTTTCAAGTAGGGCTGACAGTTCCTCCTCCAATAGCTATCATTATTATAGTGAAAATATTTTTCTTTTTCTATAGTCTTTTTTAGAGTGTCCTTCGGCCTATTCTCTTTTCTTTGATTCTTCATAGGCTTATTCTTCTTCTTTCAACTAGACTTTTTCTTGGATGAAGAAGTCCATTCCACAGTAAGAATAGTACCCTTTGAACTTTTCAAGATTTTCTCGTAGTGACCAACATGTTGACTAATTCAGATATAGTGTAGTCTAACTTGTTCATATGGTAATTCATAATAAATTGACTATATGAACTCATAAGAGATTGTAGAATCAAATCTACTTGTAATTCCTTTTGTATAATCAGATCGAGCTTCTTAAGCTCCTCAAAGTCTTTGATCATTGTCATACATGTTCATAGACTGACTGCCCTCGCACATCTTTAAGTTCAAGAGTCTCTTGGACACTTCAAAATGTATAGTGTGGCTCTGCTCACTATACAACTCTTATAAGTGAGTGATCATAGTTCTGGCAGTAGATATGTGCTCATGCTGGTTCTATAACTCATTTGACATAGAAGCCAATATGTAGCACTTAACTTGACTGTCATCATCCATCCATTTATCAAGTGCTACTCTCTGCACAACACTAGGATGGCTTGGTAAAGCTAGGGAATCCTGGTCAAATATATATCTTATTTTTTTGATATCAAGATAATCTTAAGATTTCTGAGCGAGTCTTTAAAATTGGCTCCAGTCAAATGATTGGACTCAAAGATGCAGGTTAAAGGGTTTGAAGCTGACATGGTTTAACTGCGAGAGTAAAGATTTAATGTAGACATCTGTACTTAAATTTTATATTTGCTCTAAGAACTTTAAGAAGCAAATAGACTTCTATTTTTTCAAATCCCTGCACTCTCTGGGTGAAGAAATAAAAATCCTAACACAATAACTGGATTTCTAGTGGCTGCTACAGTCCCCCTAATATTATGCACCTCATCTGATAGATATTGGTGACATGCACACTGATGCATGCACAACCCCTTGTCTAGATACTTCTCTAAGCATATTCTAGTGACTCTGTCTCTAAGTCATGTGGATTCACCTAACAGATATTGACCACACTTCTTAGTTAAATTAGATCCACTATTCACAAGTAGGTACAAAGTCATCATTAAGTGCCTCACCTGATAGATATTGGGCCCAACCCCATCTTTGCCCTGTAGCAACTCTTTGCTAATAGAGTGGTTGCGTGTTCTTGGTGCAACTGAACTACTATAATTAGTCAAGAACAATCAACACTAATAGCACATCAGCACATTTACAATGGTAGAAGACCTCTAGACTTAATATTCATAGAGAGATTTGGTTCAAGTCTCAACTAATCAGTCATCAAATGACTGATTTAATTGGTATGAGCTAAACCAAACCATCAAGCAACCATATTCAAGACTCAATTTTTCAAATTGGCTAGATAAGTGGAGATCGATGGGAGGCTCTCTTTTGGTGGATCAGGGGTCCTGATTAAGTAACAATCTCTCAATTACTTATCTTAAACACTAATTGATCAATTGATCTAAATAGGTTTGCTTAAGCGAATGAGGCTCAAGCCATAGAGCCGAATTAGATCCTTAGGTTAATTGATTCTACATATAAGTATTAATCAATTCGATCAATAACGATTGTATGATCTTAAGCTCTATTTACCTAATACTAATTAACACTTGACTCGATTTAATCAACCACTAAACTGATTTAGATCCATTATATTCAAATAAAAAATTCTAGATTTAATCCAACTAAAGGCCTAATTTGATCTACCCATGACAAATTCCTCATGCACAAATATAAATTTTAGATCTTAAAACTAAATTTTAGATCTAAATTTTTTATAGAAAAAATAAGTTTTTGATCTTGAAAATAATTTTCAGATCTAAACATATAATCATATATCTCATATATAAATTTAAAAATAGATCTAATCTATTTTAGATCTTGATATGCAATTATATATCTTATATATGAATCATAAATCAGATTTAAAATAATTTTTAGATTTATGCATGCCTTCATATATCTCATATACAAATTAAAAATTAAATCTAAAATAATTTTTAGATCTTAACATGTCTTCATATATCTTATATATAAATTAAAAATTAGATCTAAAATAATTTTGAGATCTTAACATGCCATCATATATCTCATATACGAATTAAAAATTAGATCTAAAATAATTTTTAGATCTTAACAAAACAACCATACGATCTCATGTATGAATTAAAATTTGATTTTGAAACTCTTTTTCAAAATTTGCATGTTATTTTCGAACATATGAAAGTTAGATGAGTGTCCTAGAAGTTAATTGTTGGCTGACATATTTTATAATTCTAGGACTTAACTTTATACTAGTAAAATATTTATTATTTATAAAGGATAATTATATTTCAATGATGTTTATGTGTCTATGATTTATCCTAAAAATTAATAAAGATAATTTTATATATTCTCAAGGTATTGAGAATTTGAGACATACATTATTAGTGGTTAGTTTCTAAATGCTTTTCATCGAAGGATCGTTACGGAGGATAGTGATCAATCTATTTGAGATTAGTGCATGGATAACCTCCCTTCTAGGTAGATGAGTCTTGAGTCTATAGTGTGGAGACACTGGGGTGAGAGTGCAGGTGGTTGTTAGAGAACAACTTACACTGAATGTGACCAACACAAAAAATCACTTGAGTGTCTACTCACTCGTTAGTGGTTGTCCCAATGCTGTAGTGGTGAGAGTGGTTCTTTAATTTGTGGTGTCATCGGCTATTCACAGTGAGGCTACTAAGTTTGACTGCATATTTTTTTGGTCCCTAGTCATTTGGATCCTTACTGTGTATATTGGCTACAGTAGGTTTAGATTTGCTGTTAGGAGTAGGATGCACTTAGATGGAATCTATTCATCTTGGTAGAAAAGGAGAAGTCCTATGAGTTTTATGAGACTGAGTTCAGAAACTCTTCAACCGAATCAAGTGTAAATTATAGAAAGAAGTTTTCACAGGATTTACAAGTGAACTTGAGTCGAGCCAATCTGGTATATGACTGACGATGGGGTTTGACGAGTTCTCCATGATCTCCATCAAGTCAAGACTCATGATAGAAGAACTGAATCACATGCTTACTGTACCTAGGGGTTCAATATTTTTATTTTGTTGGGTTACCACTACATACTGTTAGATGTCACTGATGGATTGTGAGACTTATCGAGTGTCGTCTTAATGATTAATGACCCTCGAAGGACAGAGTTGGAACTGCTCCAATCCATCGAAAGGAGTTTCAATGATATTGTAATAAAGATCATAATATATTTCACTATTAGACAGAATAAAACCTATGAGGTCACACATTAAAAAATTTAATCTTGAATTAATCAATTGAACTTGTGAAGTTCTAATTGGGTTAGGATTTGATGAAATCCTATTGGGTTTAGGAGAACTATGCTAGCACATGGTTAAACCTAATTCTTCTCTGGACTTAGATTCCTTATTGGATAAGGATTAGATCAAATCTATAGCCTTAAACCTAATCTAGATCTACTTTGATTTAAATTTAGAGGGGCGCCTATTTGAGGGCTCAAGAGGATTGGATCAAGCCAATTAGTTGGCAACAAATCTTTTTATTTTTCTCCCTTGAAACTTCCTTTTCGGCATGGATTAAATTGGAATGTGGAGAGAAGGTGCATGCCTCTTTTCATTTTTGGAAAGTCCAAGGGGCACATGCCCCTTGGTGTTGGTGGAGAGAAGGAGATGGTCGTGTCCCCACTTTATTTTTGCATGGAGAGAAAGAGAGAGGGTCAACGCCCCCTCTCTTGTGCACACAAAAACCCTAAGGGGCACCAAAGGTTGGTGCCCCCTTTATTTGCCTAATAGGGTGTGGGGCCTTTTCAATTGGATTTGATTTTCTTGGGAAGAAAATCAAATTAAAAGGTAAGGAACCTTATAAGATAAGGATTAGCCTTCTTAGCCTGATTAGAGATTGATTTGGAATCAAAAAAATGATGTAAAATTGTAGCAGTTTCATGCATGCATTTTTTAAATTTTACAGCAGAATAACTTTAGATTAAACATTTTAATCTACAATGCAAGCACATGATTTGATCATTAAATACCCTACATCTAGATCTATGGCATGTATATGTGCATAAAAAAAATTTGGACAATAAAAACAACATGATGTGCATGAAAATAAGTATCTGAGTGTGGATAGTCGAATGCCATAATCATAAATGTAGATCTGGAGGTCTTCACTGGTTGCTCATAACTGCACAGCTTTTCCAACCTCTACAAAACATCCACACGAAGCCTTGATTCCAATCTGCTATCTCCGAGAGTGCTAGCTCATGAAAACTACTTCTGATGGCTGATTTGATTGGATCTTTTTCTCCAATTACCTCGGACTCTTTCAAGATTGAAGATGGATTATTGGTGCAGAATTCTACCGATGCCAGAGAAGCTGGAGTCGAGGGGATCGCGTCCGCCATCGGGACCTGCAAGGGAAGTCTAAATCAGAGTTAGGGGTGCTCCGACAAGACCCTTCGATGCTCAAGTCAGTACTCTGCCTCAACAGAAATGGAGCACTCGAATAGAATTTTAGCAGAGTTTCGAGATAGAGTTTTGAGCTTAGAGAAGAACATATCTGGGGGTCCCCTTTTATAGATGGAGAGCGTAACTGATTGACAGCGACGTTTGTAACTGCCTGGTAGTGGGTTGTTCGGGGCCATGTGGAGTTTGTTACGGAGAGTAGTGACATTAGGGGGCCGTTCAGGGCCACATGGAGTTTGTTATGGAGAGTGGAGTGGTGTCCATTGTCGTGACTTGCCAGAGAGTGGTGGGGCCATGTGGAGTTTGTTACGGAGAGTGGAGTGGGGTAGTGGCCATTATCGCGACTTGCCAGAGAGTTCGAGCCTGATGGCTGAAGCTTGACTGGGATGTCTGATGGAGCGGAATGGCTCTCTGTCTCTACAATCTAAGAGAAGCTCAGATGTTTTCGAGGTTGCTGACGAGTCCACTATCGTCGGGTGTCTTGGGCGCTGATGCTACAGGTGGAAGTCATCTGCTGTAGAAGCTCAGATGGAGACTTTCTATTGGAGAAGTCCGATAAGAGTTCGATTGCTAGAAGAGTCCGTCTGAAATTTGCCTGATGTGAAAGCTCGTCTGAAGATTGTCCGTCGAAGAGGTCTAATTTCATGAGGAATCCAGCAAAGGGTCATCCGACAGTGGAGTTCAGATGGCGCTATAGAGGTTCATCCGCTGGAGGAGTCTCGAGGGCACTGGGGAAGGTTGAATGTTGGAGGAGTCCGGGATTCAATTCTGTTGTAGAAGTTTGGATGGAGTCCAACTCTTGTTGGAGTCTGAAAGGAGGCCGCTTATTGTAGAAGCTCAGACGAAGATCAGTTATCGTGGAAGCTCGGATGGAGACTTTTTATTGTAGAAGTCCCACTGCTGGAGAAGCTCGGTCATTGACGAGGTCTGAAAGAAGTTTGGAGTAGAGATCCGACTAGTGGAGCCTGTCCGTCGTAGAAGTTCGTCTGTGATCCATCCACTATAGAAGTTCGGACGGAGTCTGATTCTTGTAGGAGCTCGGATCAAGTCCTCTTGCAATAGAAGTTCAGAGTAGAGTCAATCGTGGTTGGAAGAAGTCTGGAAGAGATTTGGAGAATAGTCGATCACTGTAGAAAATTGACTGATAGTGAAGCTCAGAAAGTGTTTGGAGCAGCCCGGTAGATGAATGGAGGAGCTCATTATCGGAGAAGTCCGGATGGTATTAAGGAAGCTTAGACAGTTGGGGGAGTTCAGAAAGATGCCGCACAAGGTCGGAAGCCGGAAGAGCCCTGGAAGGGTCGGCCTTTTACGAACTTCGGCTGGGGTTATTTTATACCCAACACCAGTCCCCCTATTTTCGAGTTCAGGTTTCGAATGAAGGAAGTACAAAGAAATTTTCACAGTCGAAGTTGCCTCTTTTGATTTTCGTACTCAATTGTTTCCAGATATTTTGGCATTTGGCGTGCTGGTGCTTGAGCCTTTTCAAATCGAGGTGATCTGAAAAGATTTTTTCGAAATTTCTGCTGAAGCGTTGCTCTAGGTACAGTGCAATAATGGTTCTGTCAGTTGTCAGCCGCCTACCATGATGAGTGGGCAACACGACGGTTATAGATCGGCCAGAAAAAATTTGCGATCATTATTGCGCCGGACCTCGTCGCCTATTTAAACCCACCTCCCTCCTTCAGGGGTCTCACTTTGCCTGAAAGCTTTTTCGGTCCCTTCTTCTTCCTGAGAGTTTCGTTCTTCCCCAGCGTCCTTCTCGGCCTTAGGCGTTCTTCGAGTCATCCCCATCTCTGCATCTCTGCATCCTTCGGACCAGCCTAGGTTAGTTTCAGAACTCCCCCCCTTTTTTTTCTTGCTGTTCTTCTTCCATTTTTCCTCCTTTATATTTCACCTATTTGGTTTTCCACGAGCATCTCGTTTCTTATTTTTCTCAATTTTTTTGAGATTTTTAAGATTTTCACTTGATTCAAAATATCCTCCAACACTTCCTCCTCTAGCAGTTCTAGGAGTTCATCCATTCCAGCCCCCCAAAATCTTAGTTCTGTAGATGAACCTCTTCCGGTCTTTATACCAGACACCATCCCCAACTCTCTAACTCCGAAGGAACTCTCACTGATTAGGATTCAGTACGGGATTCCTCCAGAGTACGAGCTGGAGCTTTCTGGGCCGATTGGCTGGGCTAGCGCCCCTCCCTCCAGTTGCTTTTGTTTATACCAAGAAGCTTTCCGCGTCAGGCTTCGACTTCTGCTTCCACTTTTTGTTATTGCTCTCTTTCGCTTCTTAAACATTTCTTTAGTTTCTGTAGCACCGAACTCCTTTAGATTTCTGATAGGATTTCTTTCCCTCTATAGTTTAGCTGAAGTTCAGCCAACTCTTTCTTTATTTAGAAATTTTTATATCTTCAAGCATCATCCCTCGGCAAAGGACTGGTGGTACTTCTCCCCCCAGTTTGGTAGAAAGGGGTTGTTGAAAGGTGCCCCCTCTTCTATCCACAACTGGAAGGAGAGGTACTTCTACATCCGATGCCCGACCTTGGAGATGGGATTGCCTCCCTGGGGCTCCCTGAGGGATTCCGTCCGTCGGGCTTCTAGCCTGGGACAGGATGACCTTGAAGCCTCTAATAGGCTCGAGGCTTATCCAGCTCCTCTTCTCTCCAACCTCCTGAAGGAATAACTCTTGTTTAACATCGGCCTAAGCCCTCTCAACCCTGTCGATATATATATATATATATATATATATATATATATATATATATATATATATATATATATATATATATATATATATATATATATACTTCCCCTTTCTTCTTGTTCTTTTGTTAAGCTGTGTCGATCTTTATTTACTACAGATATAGATGCTGACGCAACTCGAATGCTAGCCCAGGGTTTGAAGACCCTCCGACGCTCCGACAAAGGAGGCCGCTTGTTGTAGAAGCTCGGACAAAGATCAGTTGTCGTGGAAGCTCGGATGGAGATTTCTTATTGTAGAAGTCCCGCTGCTAGAGAAGCTCGATCATTGACGAGGTTTGAAAGAAGTTTGGAGTAGAGATCCGGTTGGTGGAGCCTATCCGTCATAGAAGTTCATCTGTGATCCATCCACTGTAGAAGTTCGGATGGAGTCCGATTCTTGTAGGAGCTCGGATGAAGTCCGCTTGCAATAGAAGTTCGAAATAGAGTCGATCGTGGTTGGAAGAAATCTGGAAAAGATTCGGAGAATAGTCGATCACTGTAAAAAATCGACTGATAGTGAAGCTCAGAAAGTATTTGGAGCAGCCCGATAAATGAATGGAGGAGCTCATTATCGGAGAAATTCGGATGGTATTATGGAAGCTCGGACGGTCGGGGGAGTTCAGAAAGACGCCGCACAAGGTCGGAAGCCGGAAGAGTCCTGAAAGAGTTGGCCTTTTACGAACTTTGACTGGGGTTATTTTATACCCAACATATTGGCAGAGGTCACTAGAGGATGGAGGAATGACAGAGAATCACCTAGATCTGATTTGGAACTTCCTTTCCAAAACTACTCAGTGCCAAGGCTAAACTCTCACCAAAGAAGAGATTCTTCTCTTCTAATCATATGCCAAAAAAAAAATCACCCACCCTAGATCCTCATGCCCAAGACCCTTGGTTCAGCCCCTCTCTCTTTTTTCTTTCTCTTGATGCAAAAAATCTGAGATGCAATGCACAAAAAAAGACTCTTTTTATGGTTGCCGATCAAAGGTGATAGGATAGGATAAGTCCCCATTCAAGTTTGAATTCAAATCTCATTTAAACTCAAACCAAGATGATTTTATTCCTATCCATCCTCTGATCAAAGAAGTACTGAACATGAGAAAATTAGCATGGAAAACTATTGGGAGCTTCTCCTTTTTTTCACATAAAAAGAATTCCTCATAGTGGTCGGAAGGTTGGGTGGATTAGGATGAGATTTTGATCAGATTTAAAACTCCTTTTAAATTCAAATCAAAACCAACCATATCCTTATCCAAGTGGATGACAAAGAGAAGGTTTTGTTGGAGAAATCTCACATGCAAACAAGTTTTGTGTGATGAGAAATGGCATGGAGAAAGTAGGTGGCACAAGGGACTTCAAATATTTGAATTTTGAATTCAATCTTTGAATTCGAAATTTAAGTTGATTTCAAATTCAAACCAAGCTTGATCCAATCAAACTCTATCTAATTAGAAGTGATTAAATTCAATCTAAGTTGATCCTAACTTAATTAAGAATTAATTAGGTTCAAGTCCTGATTAGATCAGAGCTTAATCTCCCTTAGCGATTAGGTCATCCTATAACCTAATTGTCTTTGACCTAATTGAATCTAATTCAATTAGACTTAATCCAGATATTAATGCTCAATCAAATTGAACTAATCAGTGATCTAATTGCTGACTAATCTTTTTATATATCACTGACTCTCAGTGAATTAATTTACTACAACTGTTGCTCAGGATTAATCATCAATCGTATTGATGATTTTATCCTCGGACGATTCTCAATCATCGATCAGTCATATGATAGGAGAGGTACTTTTTATGTGCGTGACCTCATAGGTTTGAACCTAAGTTGATAGTATAAGAATAAATTTTTATACTAATCAAAGTGACTATCTAGCAATGGTACCCAACGTCCGGATAGGTCGAATATGTGCGAAGCAACATCCAAGAACCTAATGGCCTATGATTTTTGTATAATTCATCTCTTTGACCCATGATGCTCAGGATGATTTCAAAGTTAGCTGTCAACTCTTGTTCAGTACATCCTAATTGTGTCTCAACCCAATTAATATTGTGACTCCTCATAAGGATTATTTTGGCCAAGATTTTGCTAAGTTGAAAATATGTTTAAGCATACTCTCCAATGACTTGGAGTGGTCAATCCCATTTTGACTCGCACATAGACTTTACAAGTACTTGACAATATCCAAAAATCTTTCGATCCTGAATTAAAAATTCAGATAGTCTGGTACCAAAGCACAGTGAGTTGCTTGTAAGTTACCATGGCGATCTCAGATTGAAGGAATACTTATATCCATATTCTTTTGGAGTAACTCTTGATAGCAGAGTGCTCTGAAGTTAGTCACATTCAGTGAGATGTACTTCTACATCTCACTTGCATACCATGCTAGTGTCTCCACACTCTTTAGATAAGAGGATAACCAATATACATGGTATACAACGACCTACACTTGTTATAGCTATCATCCTGATAATAGTATATCATTTGGTCATGAACTAGTTTTAAGGACTAAATGATATATCCTCCTATATCGATTCAATTAGTCCTAAGGACTTCATCACAACACTGAAGTTCATAAAAGATGTACATAAAGTGATGAAAAAGTTAAATAATATTTTATTAATAATTAACAATTCATATATATTTTATAAATATAAGCTCAACCATCAATAGGCTGACGATTGGCTTTGGAACATATTTTCTAACAACTCCCACTTGGACTAAAGCCAATAGGTACAATATCGTATATCTATTTTTGATTTATGATCTTTGAACTTCTTAATACCGAGGGCTTTAGTAAATGGATTGATCAGATTCTCCTTTCTATCAACCTTTTGAAGCTCGACATCATCTCGATCCATGATTTCTCGGATAAGGTGGTAGCAATGCAGAATGTGCTTCGTATGCTGATGGGCCTTTGGTTCCTTTGCCTGAGCAATGGCTTCACTGTGGTCGCAGTAGAGCAGAACTAGACCATCCATGAATGGTGCCACTCCAAGCTTGCTGATGAATTTTCTCTGCCACACATCTTTCTTGGCAACATCGATACTGCAATGTACTCCGCCTCGCATACTAAGTCAGCCATAGTGTGCTGCTTGAAACTTTTTTAGCAGACAGCTTCATCATTTAGGATAAAAATATATCCCGATACACTCTTACTATCATCACGATCTGACTAAAAGTTGAAATCAGTGTATCCCACTAGTTTCAAGTTAGTTTCTCCATAAATGAGCCATTGGTCTTTAGTATTTCTCAAATACTTAAGGATGATTTTCTCAACCTTCCAATGATTCTCATCTGGATCAGATCGATATCTACTTACTACTCCTAGTGAGTATGCCATATTTGGCCTCGTACATATCATGGCATACATTAGAACCCACTGTCGAAGCATATTGAATTCTACTCATACACTTTCTCTCTTGAGGGGTTGTTGGATAATCCTTCTTTGAGAGAGAATTTCTATGGCATATCGGAAGATAGCCTTTCTTAAAATTTTTCATGCTGAATCATTTCAGCATAGTATTTATGTACGTGGACTGGAAGAGCCCGAGTAATTTCTTAGATCTATCTCTGTAGATCTTCATCCCTAGGATGTAGGCTGCTTCTCCCAGATCCTTCATGTAGAACTGTGATGACAGCCACACTTTTGTTCCCCGTAATGTAGAGACATCATTCTCGATTATAAGAATGTCATCCATAGACAAAATAAGAAATACAACAATGAAACTGTTAGCCCACTTGTATATGCAGGGTTTCTCTCCATTCTTAATAAAGCCATACATTCTGATTGTTTTATCAAAATACATGTTCCAACCACTAGATGCTTGCTTCAGTCCATAAATAGATCTCTAAAGCTTGCACACCTTAGACTCATCTATGGATATGAACCCTTTAGGTTGTATCATATACACCTCTTCATCCAGCTCTCCATTAGGAAAAGCTATTTTCACATCTATTTTCTAGATTTCATAATCCAGGTATGTTGCTATCGCAAGCATAATCTGAATGAATTTGAGCATTGTCACAAGAAAAAATATCTCATCATAGTCAATACCATAACACTGACGATATTCCTTAGCAACCAGATAAGCTTTATAGATCTCCACTTTTCCATCTATGGCCCTTTTCCTTTTGAAGACCCACTTACACCCAATGAATTTTACCCATTCAGGTGGATCAACAAGTGTCTACACATTATTGACCTTCATGGACTCCATTTCAAACTTCATGGCTTCAAGCCATTTCTCAAAGTCAGACCTCTGCATCACATCCATATAGGTGATCGGATCGTCATCGTTCTCATCAATTTTAACAGGATCACCATTCCAGAATAAGAAATCATAGTATCTGTCGGGCTGATGCGGTACTCTATTGTATCGTCTTAAGGTTGGTTCTACATTAGGCTTTGGGTTTGATCTAATCAAATTCAATTCAGATTCAATCATTGATGTCGGTTCTTTTATATGTCGAACTTCATCAAGCTCGACATTTGAGACACTAGTTTCTTCACAAAGAAACTTTTTTTCCAAAAAATATGCCTTATTACTGATGAACATCTTTTGTTCATCAGCTTGGTAGAAATAATATCCTTTGATCTTTTTCAGATATCCTATAAATAAATATTTGCCAGACCTGGGTCTGAGCTTATCTATTTTTAAACTTTTGACATAAGCAGGACATCCCCAGACCCTAACGTGTAAGAGTCTAAGCTTACACCCTGTTCGCATCTCATGTAGAGTTTTACTTACAGACTTGCTTGGAGCCTTATTAAATAAGTAACAAGCCGATTCTAATACATATCCCCCAAAAAAGATGGGCAGACTTGTAAAACCCATCATGGACCGAACCATGTCTAACAAGATTTGATTCCTTCTTTTAGACATCCTATTATGTTGTGGTGTCCCTAGAGGAGTTCATTGAGAGAGAATCTCATTCTCTTCAAGATATGTCAAAAATTTATCAGTAAGGTATTCTCCTCCTCAATCTGACTGAAGAGTTTTAATACTCTTATCAATTTATTTTTCAATCTCATTATGGAATCATTTGAACATTTCAAATGACTCAGATTTATGCTTCATAAGATAGACATACCCTATCTAGATATGTCATCCGTGAATGTAATGAAGTAATAATATCCACCTCTAGTACGTGTGTTCATAGGTCCACATACATCAGTATGCATTAGATCTAGAAGTTCACTAGCTCACTCTCCTTTTTCAGTAAAAAGTGATTTGGTCATCTTTTCAAGAAGACAAGACTCACAGGTTGGCAGTGGTTCACAATCATTGATTTCAAGAATTTTCTCTTGTGCCAATCTGTTTATCTTATTTTTGTTAATATGATCTAGTGTACAAGATAGATATCAGACACATCATCTACTTTAAGGCATTTGCCGGATGTGTACACTACATTAACAGGCTGTGATAATATATAAATTCCATTGTTAAACTATCCATTCATTATAGTAATACCATTCAAAATGACATTATAATTTTTTTTTATTGATATTTCATAACTATTTTTGGTCAGAAGACCTATAGAAATAATATTCAATAAAAAACTAAGATAGAAGTGAAATTCACTAAGAAAAATTATATTTGATTTAAATACAAGTTTGACAATCCCTATAGCTAGAACTAGAACTGATCTTTCATCTCCAATATTAAGAAATCTTTCACGTTCCTCAAATCTCCTACTGATCTGCAGATCCAGCAATAAATTATAAATATTAATAGGGCTTTCAATATCTAATATCTAGGTAGTAGAATCATAAATAAAGAAGTTGCAAGGAATTATCATATAAATATCTTGCCCAACAATAGCTTGCTTCTTCTTCTTATTCGGTCTGTTCGAATCCAAAGAGGCAATGTACTGAGGATAATTCCTCTTCCAATGCTCCCGCTTCTTGCAATAGAAGTATTTTGCCTGGCTTTGATCAGCCTTGGGCTTCTTGATTTGACTAGGCTGAGACATCCCAGCACTATGCACCTTCTTCTTCTTATTTTTCTTTTCTGTCTTAAAAGGTCGATGTCCAGAAGAAAACCCTCCCACTAAGTTCACCGACTCCTTTTAGAGTTGGTGATCCATCTCAAAGTTCTGCAGCAAACTCCAGCAAGCTTTGGTAGTTAACTGTAGGCTTTGTCATTCTAAAATGAGTAAGGAATGAGAGGTATGATTTAGGCAAAGATTTTAAGATTGCATCTTTTTCAAGCTGTTCATGCAAGAAAAATCCGAGCTTGCTCAAGCATTCAATTAACTTGATCATGTACATCACATGATCAGAAACTGACTCCCCTTCCCTCATTTGGACATTGAAGATAGCACAATTGGTCTTGTGCCTCTCAATATTGTTAGGAGTGCCAAAGAACTCGTTCAATATTTGAAGCATGTCCCTTGACTGAGCATTCTCAAACCTATGACTGAACTGTTAGAAAATATGTTCCAAAAATCAGTCATCAACCTATTGACGGTTGAGCAACCTTGCATTGTAATTGATTTGTTAATAAATAAAATATATTTTTAATATTTTCATCACAAGTTTTCATCTTCTAATGAAATTTGTTGTTGTGATGAAATCCTTAAGACTATTTAGGTTCGATAAAAAAAGAATTTATCGATTAGTCCTTAAAACTGTTCATGACCAAATGATAGGCTGTTAATAAGGACGACAGCTTCTATCGAGCATAGGTCGCTGTAGGCCATATGGGTTGGTTGTCCTCTTAATCAAAGAGTATGGAGACACTGGTATGGCATACAAGTGAGATGTAAAGGTATATCATCATTGAACGTGACCAACTCTAGAGTATTCTGCTGTCGAGAATATCTCTGATGGGATATAGGTATAAGTATCCCTTAAACCTGAGATCGCCTCAGTGACTTGCAAGCAACTCACTGTGCTTTGATACTGGACTAACTAAATTTTTAATTCAGTGATGGAAATCTTCTGGGCACAGTCAAGTACTTGTGAAGTCAGAGTGTGATCGAGATGGGATTGACCACTCCAAGAGTTGGAGAAGAATGAGTCGCTGTATTTCAATTTAGCAAAATTTTGGCCAGGATAATCCATCAGATGGATTTGATATTTTGAAATACAATGTGGACAACCTGATCAGAATTGACAGTTAAACTCTGAGATGTCCTATGAGTATTTTGGTCAAGGGGATGAATTATATGAAACCTATATCTGCATGGGTTCTAAGGATGTTGTTCTACACATTCGACCTATCCGACCGTCGGGTACCATTACTAGATGGTCACTTCGATTGGTATAAAAATTTATTTCTATGCTACTGACTTAGGTTCAGACCTATGAGGTCATACACATTAGAGTTTATGATCTGATCGAATGGTTGATCAACGATTAAGAATCATTCTAAGATTAAATGATCAATACGATTGACATTTAACCTAGTGCAAGTGTTGCAGGAGGATCGATTAGCAATTCGATTGCTAATTGGCTTAATTTAATTAAGCCAAAGGATTGAGATTAAGTCTAATTAAATATAATTTAATTAAATTTAGTTTGGGCTTGATTGGATCAAGTTCAATTGATTTATTGGATAAGCCAAGTGCAAGGAAAAACTAGTCCTAGTTCAATTAGGACTTGGGTCAACCTAATTTCTAATTTGATTAGAAAATTAAATCTAATTTAAATCTAATTTAATCTAATTAAATTAGATTTTTAATTGGATTAAGATCTATTTTAATTAGGTTGATTTGGTTTTGGTTTGATTTGGTTTGAGAAACCAAATTTGAACAAGTCATAGATTGATTCCTAATAAGACTAGGATTCCACCTTGCACCACCTTAGCCCCCCATGCCCACTCTCTCTTATCCCACACCCACCCTCTCTTATTTTGTGTAATAAAACTCTCTCTCCTAGGTCTTCACACATGCCTAAAACTTTTCTCTCTTTCTCTCTTACATGAAATGTGGTTGTGGATCAAGTCAAAGTAGGAATTAGTTTGGATTTCAAATTCTATGAGATAGAGTTTTAGGAAATCAAAACTCTTTCCTTATGGCACTAATTTTATCCAAATTTTTTTTTGAGATTTTGTTATATTTTATGGCACATAACATGTGCCCTTTGCTGGTGGTCCATGGCAGAGAAAAAAGGAGGGGATGCCCAAGAGTTGGGTGCCCCTTGTCTTGCCTTGTTTAGATAATCCTTGACTAGGTATTTGACCTAGACAAGGACTCTTTATATCTCTCTATTTAAAATAAATTTCTTTATGAAATTTTTGTCAAACATAGAGCATTGAGAGACCTATGGGGTTTCCAAAAATCAAGGAGAAAGAGTCTTGGAGTGTGGAGATATAATAGACAAAAAACTAGGTGTCTGGGTTAGAGCAAAGAGAAGAAGAAGAGGGTTTTCTTCTAGAGTTGCTGGGTTCATCTCTTTCTTTCTTTCATCTATAAGTTTTTTGAAAGTGTCTAATATAAAACTCCTTCTCCTACTTCTCATCTTTGGAAGAGTCTAAATCAAGAAGAAGGAGGTATCTGATCGACTATCGAAGAAGGATCAGCGCAGTACTAGCATACTGTGCTGGTGTCCTGGACCAGGACTTTTGATCATGATTCGTGGGCTCGTGTGGACAACTCCTAGAGGCTAGATACGTGTGTGGCTCACAACATCATCCTCAAGCCTGGATCAGCAAAGTTAGAACGTCTAACTTGCAAGGTAATATATTTGATTTATTATATTTTACATACATTAGATGTAGTATAGAAATTTGTTGATATGATCAATATATAGTTCTTGCTCTTTATATTTTAATTTTTGATTTAATACCATGTAATAATCATGTAATAGGATCTTAGATCTAGAAATTTTCTAATTTTATAAGATAAATTTTGATTTATTTAAGTCTTCCACTGTCTGATCTTGAAAAAGTTTCAAGATCTAACTCTAAAACCCTAGATCTGGTTCTTTTATGAACTTGTCGCTCATCACTGCCAGCTTGATACAGTGCATAGTAGTTCAATCATCGAGCCACTTTTGGTAAGTATCTCGGACCACACCATGAGCATTCGGGGCTGGCTCCACTGGTGCTGGATCTGTCAGAATTTATAAGATTTGCTCATGCTCCAGGACTATCTTTAATTTTTGATACCAACTATCGATATTGGGTCCCATTAGCTTATCACTATCCAATAGCGATCGAAGTGACAAAGAAGTGGCCATATTTGAAAGAAAAAAATAAGGTCTAATTAGTATATAAATTGATTAAGCCTAAAAATTTAGACTTTAGTCTAAAGGTTTCTTTCACTATTTAATACGAATTGATAGCCTCTACCTCCAATTCAAAGAATTACTTTAATCCCTTAGCGGGTACTATGATGAGTATTGAAAATATATTAATAAAAGTATTAATTTATATAATAATTTATAATTATTCTTTAAGAATTGATGCTTTTATTTATTTTTTGTAAAAAATAAGATTGCCAATAAAAAGATCCCAATTTGTAGGTTAAAAGGAATAAAATTTGAAGCAAATCAGACTTCAAACGGATTCAGAATCAAGACCCAAAGGCAAGTTGAAAATGGGCTCAAATTGGGCTCACAATCAATTCAAACCGGCTCAGACCTAATCCAATTAAATCGCTCGATGCATGATGGACCGAACGACCAATCCATGGAATTAGGGGCATGATCCACAGCATAGTGTCACAGTCCACAATCATGGTCCACAAGTGAGCGGGTTGAGTTGTGTGCTGATCGATGATTGGGATTGATTTTTGCACAGGATCGGATAGCCAACAGCTCTCCAACCCATATCCAATGGTGGTGGCCTACTTCTAATGCATGATCCAATGGCTAGTAGCTATTTTCAAGGGCGATCCAATGGCTGGCATTCGCTGCAGTTGAGAACTTAAATAGAAGGATTTTTTGAGTGCCATCCGATGGTCCTCATTTGATTTGGGGGTTAATTCGATGGATGATATCGAATCCGACTGATATAAGGCCTAATGCAGTGATTTTTTAGGCTAATCTGGAGCATTGATGCGAGATCCGATGGCCAGGTAGCTATGACGCGGGTTGGATATGATTTTGACATGATTTGGGACTTTGTTTACTATCAGAAAAAAGAGAAAAATCCATCTATAAAAGGAGAGTCCGGGAACAGTAGAGAGAAGTAGAAAAATAGTAGAAAAGATATAGAAAAAATAAAAAAAAAAGGAAAAAAAGAGGAAGAAGTGTAGGGATCCAAAGAGAAGAAGGAGAGAAGTCCAGTTTGCTTCGTGGAGTTTGAAGGAAGAAGGAGAAGTCATCAACCATCTTTCTGACGAAGCTGAATCGATCAACTTCAGATCTTTGTTATAATTTTATTTTATTTTATTATTTTTTTAAATTTTTTATAATTAAATTTTAATTTTAATTATTCTAAAATTTATTTTTTTATACTTTAAATTTTTATTATTTATTTTTATTAGAAGTAGATGCTAAGATCTAATTAGTAGATCTTAGTATCAATTTATTTTTATGCACTTTAAATTTTTATTTTTTATTTTTATTATAAGTAGAAGCTAGGATCTAGATAGTAGATCTTAGTATCTATTTTATTTTTCAAACTTTTAATTTCTATTTTTAGACTTAACTTGCTTTTCTCAAAATTTTTTTTTTATAAAAATCAAAGTTATCAAATCAAAGTACTATCTTCTCTGTGAATTCGATCCGATTCACTATTTTTTATATATTTTTAATATTTTTTTTAAAAATTAAAATTAATTTGATAATCACGATGTCTTAACGATAACATCATGTTATTATCAATTTTTAATACCGTTGTCAGGAAAGGCACCAATTTTAATATTTGATTTCTTTGATTTTTTATAAATATTGCTTACTAACTTTTTTTTCTATTTTTTTTTACAAAAAAAATAAAAAAAAATATCAAAAAAAATCAAAAAATTTCTAATTTTGCTTGATGAGATCAATCCTAATTCTAGATTTCTTTTTTTTTAGCATTACTTGCTTTCTTATCAAATTAACTTAAAAAATCATCCACATAAATCTAATAAAAATCATATGATAAGAGTAGAAACTTAATTATTTAGAAGCATTCATCATTTAGATTTATTTATTTTATTTATTTTTTTAAATTTCAATGATCGTTAGAGACAAGGTAAGCTTTCAAATTTAATTAGTTTCATGCATCTAATTTAGTTGCATAGAACTTCTTGTTTGAAATTGATTGTGCATACTCATATCAAAGCAATTTAAGGGCAACACCCATTAACAAGATAAGGTGGAGATTTTATCATCCATCCTTAATCCAAAAATAACCAACCAGTATCCCGCATTAACCCAAGTCTAATTAAAATTCAGTAGACATTGACCCCTAGGATCAATTGAGTCTAGTTCGAGTATTGTGGTGAAGTAAAGTGTAAAGTAAATCTAAACTCACCCCTGAAACTGGTATCTAAGACAAGAGGTTAAAAAGACTGAGCCTAAGTGGATTCATGGTTATTTAATTAGTTCTATTAGCTTACTTGGCCAATCTAGTTAGTGTCCAAGGCAAGCAATGGGGGGACTCCCATAACCCCACCTTTTACCTAGCTAGTTGAAGAAAGTGAGAACAGACCCAACTTGCATCTAGGTTGAGCCACTCTACATTGTACTGTTAGGTCTAAGAAAACCATAGGTGTCTAGGTTTAATTGTTTGCTAACTTACTTATGATTGAAAAAAAATAAATAAATAAAAACTTGAACCACACACATTAGGGTTTGCACTGGTACATGCATGGTAGGAGATTTTTTTTTTTGACCTAGTTGAACCCAATTCTGAAATTGAATAGCTGATCCATGTTTGACTTGATAATCAAATGGCTGAACCATCTAAGCAGATGAGGAATACTTTATTCCTTCCACCTACAATCTATCGACTTGTATCCACTTACCTGATATTTTTGCAAGCCATTATGAGATCAAGTCGACGATCATTCAGATGCTCCCATCTTTCTATAGGAATACCCTTGAAGATCCTTATGAGCATCTAGATAAGTTTTTAGAAATCTGATCCATGATGAAGATCCAAGATTTTCTTAATGATGCACTTAGACTGACCATATTCTCCTTCTCACTTAAGGACAAAACCAAGTACTGGCTTGGCATAATAGGAAAACCAATCCAAACTTGGGCTGAATTGCAGCATGAATTTCTTAAGAAATTCTATCCCATAGGTCGAACTAACACTATAAGGTGAGCTATCACTAGATTTGCTTAGCTTCTAGGAGAACAAATTCACGAGTCATGGGAGTGACTCAAGGAACATCTTAGAAAATGCATATACTATGGTCTTTCTAAAGGGTAAACTGTTCAAACATTTTATGAGGGTTTAGGTGACTAGTATAGATAGATGGTAGATGCATCTTGTGGAGGTACATTCTATTAGATGTATATCCTAGAAGCCAATATTGGCTGACACATACCTTTCTTTAGGGCATATTTTGTACTTGATGGGTAGTCTTTATAACCAATCATGTCATATGTATCCATGATTTATTCTAAAAATTAATAAAGATGATTTTGTATATTCTTAAGATATTGAGAATTTGAGACATACATCATTAGTGGTTAATTTTTAAATACTTTTGATTGAAGGATCGTTACAGAGGATAGTGATCAATCCATTCAAGATCGGTGCATGGATCACCTCCTTTAGGATAGATGAATCTTGAGTCTACAGTGTAGAGACACTAGGGTGAGACTATAGGTAGTTGTTAGAGAATAACTTGCACTGAGCGTGACCAACACAAAAAATTATTTGGATGTCTACTCACTTGTCAGGGATTTTTTCGATGCTATAGTGGTGTACTGGTCCTTTGACCTACGGTGTGTTGGCTATTCACAGCGAGGCTACTTAGTTTGATTGTACGTTTTCTTAATCTCTATCTATTTAGATCCTTGCTGTGCATGTTGGCTATTGTAGGTTCAGATTCACTGTTTGGGGTAGGATGCACATAGATGGAATCTATCGATCTTAGTAGAAAAGTAGAGTCCTATGCGATTCGCAAGACTAAGTTCAGAAATCTCTGACCAGAGTAAGAATGAATACTGAAAAAAAAATTCTATAAAATTCATAGATGAACTCGAGTCAAGCCAATCTAGCATATGACTGACGATGGATTTTGATGAGTTCTCTATGACCTCCATCTAGTCGGGACTCATGATAAAGGGATTGTATCACACGATAACTGCACCTAGGAGTTCATCTTTTTTATTTTGCTGGGTTGTCATTACATGCTGCTAGGCATCACTGGTAGATCATGAGAACTCATTAGGATCATTTTCGGATCAACAATCTTTGTTGAGGTGAGTTGGAATCATTCTAGCCCATCGAAAAGAGTTTCGATGATACTATGATGGAGATCATGGTATGTCTCACTACCAGACAGAATAGAACCTGAGGAGTCACACACAAAAAGAGTATGACCTAATCAATGGCTTAAATAATATATTGGGAATAGTGTCCCAAAGCCAATCGTTAGCCTGTTGAGGGTTGTGCTCATTCTTGTATTAGTATATAAATTATAAATAAATAAAAATTATTTTGATATTTTCATCATAAATTATTTTATCTTCTAATGAACTCCTGTGTTGTGGTGAAGTCCTTAGGACTATTTAGACTTGACAAAGGAGGATTTGTCGTTTAGTCCTTAAATCTGTTCACGACCAAATGATACGTTGTAACCAAGGACAACAATGTTTATCAAGCATAGGTCGTTGTGTGCCATATAGGTTGGTTGTCCTCTTAACCAAGGAGTGTGGAGACACTGGTATGGCATATAGGTGAGATATAAGGGTACATCTGCACTGAACGTGACCAACTCCGGAGCTATTTTTGCTGTCAAGATTTGCTCCGATGGGATATGGGTATAACTATCCCTCCGACCTGAGACCGCCACGGTGACTTGCAAGCAACTCACTGCACTTAGGCACTGGACTATCTGAATTTCTAATTCAGTGACGGAAGGATGCTGGGTGTAGTCAAATACTTGACTTGTCGGTGCGTGTGTCAAGATGGGATTGACCACTCCAGTTTAGGAACTGTGTACAGTCGTGTTTTAATTTAGCAAAACTTTAGCTAGGGTAGTCCTAGTGAGGAGTCACAGGACTGTTTGAGTTGAGCACGATTTGGATGATCTAATCAGGGTTGACAGTTTAACCCTGAGTCGTCCTAAACACAGGGGTCAAAAAGGATGAATTATACAGTAACCATATTCACGTAAGTTTTGAATGTTGTGATTGCGACTATTCGACCTATCCGAATATCGGGTACCATTGCTAGATGGTCACTTCGATTAGTACAGGAATTGATTTCTGTGCTACCGGCTTAGGTTCGAACCTGCGGGGTCACACACATTAGAGGTTCCTATCTGATCTGATGGTTTATGAAGAGTTCTAATACTCGTGGACTATGAGTCCTACATATCTGGGACTCTGTGATCGAGAATCAAGATTTTTTGATCATGAGTACCACACATTTTGGGTACCAGGGTCAAGAGTCCCACTGGTTTGGGACTTTTTGATCAGGGTTTCATATTGATGGACTCTGATGCCCGATTGCTCATCGAATTTGGACTCAATATTTATGAAAGATTTAATTAGTAATTTAATCACTAATTAACTCAATTTGATTGAGTAATTATTTTTGGATCAAGTCCAATTGAATTGGATTCAGTTGAGTTTGACCCGATTAGGTTAAGAGTTGACCTAATCACCGAAGTGGTTTGGTCCCTGATTCGATCAGGGGTTGGGCTTAGTCAATTTCTGATTTGATTAAGATTTTATTGATCCTAATTAAGCCTAATTAAGTTGGGTTTAACTTAGTCTAATTGTGCTTAACTTATTTTGATTAGGTTGGCTCAATTAGATTCAAACCACCTTGACTTTTCTCCCTGCGCCACCTCACTTCATCTGTGCCTATTTGAATTCATGAGAAATGAGTTCTCATGAATTTTCTCCCATGCAAAAGCCATCCCACGTCCTCTCTTTGTATGCCATTTTGAATGGATAAGGATGAGATTGGTTGGCCATTCAAATTTAAAAGATGTTTGAATTTGAATGGATAACAAATCTCTGTGCCCACCTTTTATCTTGTGCACCACTTCTTCCACATGAGAAATGGTTTCTCATGAAAATTATCCATGCACAAGAGAGCCCACGCCTCTCTTTTCTCATACATAGAGTGGATAGGAATGAGTTGGTTGGCATTTGAATTCAAATTCGATTTGAATTCAATTGAGCAACCACTTATCTTTATCCTCTCATGCGGTAAAAATACTGCAAAGATGCAGTCTTGCATCATTTTAAAAAAGGAGATAAGATAAGGCGTGCGTACATAACATTTGAGAGAAAAGGGTGGTGTGAGAGAGCTTTCCTGTGTGAGAAAAGAAAAGAAAAGAAAAGGAGAGAAAAGAAAGAAAAAAAGTGGGCGCAAGTTTCTTCGGAGTGTACCCTAGGGTTTTGGCTTAGGGTTCAGAAAGTGAGAACATGAGCTACGAGTGTCGTGAGCCCACCAAACTTAAGGGAGAGCATCATCAACCTCTCAAGTGCATCTACTAACAATCCAAAGTATTCGAGGAGTCGGCAGATAAAGATCGAAGGAGTTCGATCAACATCGGCCATCAAAAGGATTCAGCCATGAACTAGCATTTGTGAGGAGCCGATCAGACCGAGAGCTTCGTGTGGATGATCCACAGAGGCCAGACATACTGTGTGGCTGTATTATGATGATCAGACCCTCCCGATGGTGATCAAATTATGGTGATCGACTATCCGTATAAAAGTAATGTGTTCTGAATACATAATAATAAAATATTTACTGTAGAAGTTTGAATTTCAAATTTAAATGCATGCTATGTATATATCATATTTAGATTTTTATATAAGATTTGTACATGTTAATTAATTAGATTAATTAATAATTTTTACTATAAAATAGTAATTTTAAAAAAGTTTTAAAATTACCATTTTACCCCTGCACTCAAATTTTACTACAAATGGTATCAGAGCAGGTTCTAAAATATGATATATATTTTCATGCATAGATTAAGTTGTAATCTAAAAGTTTAAACTTAAAATTTGAAATTTGAATTTTGAAAGTTGTTCGAAATTCAAAATTTAGAAATTTGAAATTTAAAATTTAAAATTTGAAATTTAAAATTCAAAATTTAAAAATTTAAAAATTTAAAAATTGAAATTTGAAATTTAAAATTTGGTTGAAATTTTAGATTTGAAATTCAAAATTTAAAATTCAAAATTTTGAAATTTAAAATTTGAAATTTATTTGAAATTTGAAATTCAAAATTTGAAATTTAAAATTTAAAATTTGAAATTTAAATTTTGAAATTGGTATATTTAGATATACTTGATCGAAGTAGCAAGTAGTCTAATTGGGTTGGTTGCCATAGTCGTCCGATCATAGGAGAAAAGTAGGGTTTAAAGGCCCTCTCCTCCCATTCGATGGGGTTCTCCTATGGCGGTAGGGGTGCCGCTGCAATTATATCCCATGCAGATGAAGCAATGAAAGAAATTAATTGTAAAGATTCAATTATAAAATTTATCATGAATGTGTTAGATTAGATCTAAAGAAATATTCATGATTTATTTTGATTGAGTTATTTTCTATTATTAGCAGTAGGATTGCTATTTATGAAATGTGATAATCTGTTTGTGAAATGAGTCAACACATTTGGTGAACAGAAAATAAAACCTTTCAAATTTGAAAATTATTTTTGAAATGCCAAATCCTGATCCATCAGCCCAAATACTTAATTAAAAGAATTAAGTGCTGCCTAGTTGGTCTAGAATTATGAATTAAGATCTAAGATAATTGCATAAACTTGTGGGTCAATGGGTTAGATGGATTAGGTCCATAATTGGGTTGACCTAAGGTTAGCTTAAAGAAATAGACTAAATTAGAGTAATTGGTCAAATCTAATCAAAAGTTGAATTAGATTAGGTCAAGGACACTCTAGACTCAATTTCAATAGTTGTAGTTGAATGGGTCCATGTCTTTAACTAGACCAAGATGAACTTAATTCATGGCTATGTGGTGAAACCCTATTTACTAAGTTGATCAAATTAAAACTAATGAACTGGTTGATGTCTAAGGTAAGTTCGGCAGTCTGATCAGTGGTTTTTAAGTGAGAGCTACTCGCATTGATTCGATCTCTGACGAGTTAATAGCATATCCCCACCACTGATCTCACTTACCTGGCTAACCTAATGAGTTAGGTTTTGATTAGATCACTTGGTGATTAGGGCTCACCCATGTCATTAGGTAAATCAGTATGACTGATTTAGGTGCTCCTAATGTCGGCTTTAATTAAATCCTTTTTAATCTGACTTGGTGAAGTCAGTGGGAGGATTGAAATTAACTAGTTAATTTCTTCTCTTCTATCCTTTAATAAAATTCTCAAAAATTATTAGGTCCCTAAAAATGATTAAGTTATAGTAATAACTAAGTCATTGCCTCCCATTAAGTGAGTGATAATGAGTCCATTAGTTTAATAATCATTGGAGGCCCAAAGGCCTGGTACTTATTGACTAATGGAATTATCATTCATAGTATAATAATTTGGTTGAGTCTTTCTGATGGTGGTCAGGTTGGCCGGTCAAAGTCGGGCCTGATTATTTATTGGTCCGATTCATCAAATCAAGTCATGTTAATGGTTGGACCTAACCAGATCTTTTCAGTGGAGGCCAAAGCCTATTGATTAGGTTCTGGGATAAAATTAATTACTAGAAGTTGTTTAGAGAAACTGTTGCTCCTTGAATTGATTTTGATGATTATAAAGTATTTGAGAGAATTACTAAATTTTGGCTTGGAAAAATATTTATTGTATTTCAGGGGTAAAATCGTAATTTTATCAAGATCTGATTCAGAAGCCTCAAGAGGAAGAACAAAAGATGTGCAATCTATTGGAGGTAATTTCAATATTTTTGGAAGTATATTTTTTAAGAAAATCAAGTTTATATTTTTGAGTCGACCCCATGAGTCGACTCATGGCTAGAAGGGCTGAACGGCACACAATTTTTTGGCTGGCACACTTTGTGAGTCGATCCCATGGGTTGACCCCTTGGCATGAGTTGACCCTATGAGTCGACCTCTGCTGCTCTGTAGACTAAAATTACAGAACAGTCATTTTCTGCTCTTTTCCACAGAGGTCGACCCCATGAGTCGACCCATGAGCATGAGTCGACCCTATGAGTCGACCCCTGTGATGGAAAATTTCTGCAACGACTAGTTTTTAACCCATTTCGATTGTATTTAATTTTTTATTTAATGTGCTCTAATGGCTCTATTTCAGTCCAATTTACTCTCCACCATTATTTGAAGTTATATAAAGGGACTTAATGGAGGGAATCAAAAAAAAATAAGAAAGAGATTTGAAATAGGTTCTTCAAGCATTCTTTTCAATCCTAAGCAAGAGCCCACTAAAAGAGTTCAAGAAGCTTTTATTTCAAGTTCACCAACTCCTCAAAAGCTCATTCAAATCTCCAACCACCTTGAGAAAATCAAAAAGAGCTTTCTAATTGTGTAAAGTGTATTTAAAGCTTTATTCACTCATTAAAGAAGCTTCATCTGTATTTCTATGTAATTAACTGTAATACTCCTTTTTGAGTTGTTGTTTTTATTTTGGAAGGATTCCAAAATATGAAAAGGTTGATCCAAACCTTGAATCGGATTGTATTGGGTTGGCTTGTACCCGAAAAATAAGTGTTCTAGCTTGGGATAGCTAGAGTCGGAGGTTCCGACGATTGTATTCAGGTTGAATACAGTTTAGTGGATTTGAATTCTCGAGAAAGAGCTTGGGGAGTGGATGTAGGTGCAAGGTTGGTACCGAACCATTATAAATCTTCTTGTTTGTGTTGTGCTTACTTGCTCTCCTTTTAAATTTCTTTATCCTCTTGCATTCTTGCATCCAATTTCTACACCTTGCATAAATTACACGCTCCATACTTATCTTGCTCATTGTTAAATAATCTTCATAGTTGTAAGTTAAGTTTAAATTTTTAGAAACCCAATTCACCTCCCCCCTCTTGGGTTGCATAGTTGGGCAACAGAAACAACTGGTTATAAACCTATCCATAGATGCACATGGATTGACCAACCAAAGTTGGGCTCATGTGTGGTCTGTGTGGATTCTAGTACCCACTAAGGAATTAAAGTAATTCTTCGAATTGGAGGTTGAGGCTATCAGTTCGTAAAAATACTGGGAGAAACTTTAGACTAAAGTCCAAATCTTTAGTATTAATAATTTATATACTAATAGAGGTCTAGTTTTCCTTTATGTAGCTATGGCCACTACCCTGTCACTCCGGTCATTATTAGATAATGACAAGCTCATGGGACCTAATTTCGATAGTTGGTATCAAAAATTAAAAATCATCCTTGAGCATGAGCGGATTCTTTATGTAGTAACGGATCCAGCACCTGAGGAGCCAGCCCCGAATGCTAGAGGGATGGTTTGAGACACTTACCAAAAGTGGCTCAACGATCGCACCACCGTTCGGTGCATAATGCTGGTGGCAATAAATGATGAGTTCAGTCATAGGTTCGAGAACGCCCAGCCACAGGAGATGCTTCAAATATTGAATGACTCTTTTGGCACGCCTGACGATGTTGAAAGACACAAAACTACTTGTGCCATTTTCAATGCTTGGATGAGGGATGGGGCCTCAGTCACCGATCATGTATTATACATGATCGAAATGATTGAGCACCTAAGTAAACTGGGCTTTCCCTTGCATGAGCAGCTCGGTAAGGATGCGATCCTTAATTCTTTGTCTAAGTCCTTCCTCCCCTTCTTACTCATTTTTGGATGACAAAGCTTGCAGTGAACTACCACGGCTTGTTGGGGTTGCTGCAGAACTTTGAGAAGGACCACCAGCTTCAAAAGGAGTCGGTGAATGTTGTGGGAGGGTCTTCTTCTGGTCGTCGATCCTTTAAGAAAGGAAAGAAGAACAAGAAGAAGAAGAATAAGAAGGTGTAGCCACATGCTGGGACGTCAGCACAGGGTCAGACCAAGAAGTGCAAGCCCGACCAGAGCTAGGCAGAGTGCTTCTTTTGCAAGAAGCAGGGGTATTGGAAGAGGAACTGTCCTCTATACATTGCCTCCCTAGATCCGAACAGGCCGAAGAAGAAGCAAGGTAATTATATGATAATACCTTGCAACTTTTTTATTTGTGATACTACTGCCTGGGTATTGGATACCAGAAGCCCTTATCATATTTGTAATTCGATGCAGGGTCTGCAGGTCAGTAGGAGATTTGATGAAGGTGAGAGGTTTCTGAACGTTGGAGATGGAAGCAAAGTTCCAGTTCTAGCTTTAGGAATCATGAACCTTGTAATCAATTCTTGTAATATAATTTTGAGTGAATGTCACTATTGTCCAAGCTTTTTATTAAATATTATTTCTGTAGGCCTTTTGGCCATGTACAGTTATGAAATTTTAATAAAAGGAAATGTTTGCAATATCATTTTGAATGGTGTTACAATATTTGTTGGACAACTAAATAATGGAATTTACTTACTATCACAGCCTGTTAATGTGGTTCAAACCTTCGATAAATGCCCTAGAATAGATAATATGTCAGAAGTCTACTTTTGGCACTGTAGGCTAGGTCATATCAATAAGAACAGGATAAACAGATTGGCTCAAGAAAGAATTTTTGAAATCGATGATTGTGAATCACTTCCAACTTGTGAGTCCTGTCTTCTTGAGAAGATGACCAAGTCACCTTTTACTGAAAAAGGTGAGCGAGCCAGTGAACTCTTGGGTCTGATACATTCTGATATATGTGGACCCATGAGCTCAAGTGCAAGAGGTGGATATTTCTACTTCATAACCTTTACAGACGATCTATCGAGGTATGGGTATGTCTACTTAATGAAGCATAAGTCGGAGTTGTTTGAAATGTTCAAACTATTCCGAAATGAGGTAGAAAAACAAACTGGGAAGTATATTAAAACTCTTCGATCTGATCGATGAGGTGAATACCTTTTCAATAAGTTTCTGACATATCTTGGGGAGAATGGAATTCTCTCTCAGTGGACTCCTCCTGGAACATCACAGCATAATGATGTATCTGAAAGGAGGAATCAGACCTTGTTGGACATGGTTCGATCCATGATGGGGTTTGCTTGTCTGCCGATCTTCCTCTAGGGATATGCGCTCGAATCGGCTTGTTACCTTCTAAATAGGGTTTCGAGTAAGTCTGTAACAAAAATGCCATATGAGATATGGATAGGACGTAAGCCAGTACTCTCGCACCTTAGGGTTTGGGGGTATCCGGCTTATGTTAAATATTTAATTATGGACAAGCTTGGACCTAGGTCTGACAAGTGTTATTTCATAGGGTACCCAAAAGAGATCAAAGGGTATTATTTCTACCTAGCTGATGAGCAAAAGATGTTTGTCAGCCTTAAGGCAATCATTTTAAAAAAGAAGTTCCTTGGTGAAGGGATTGTTGCCTCTAAGGTCGAACTTGAGAAAATTTGACAGGTGAAAAAACTGACACAAGTAGCTGAACCTGAACCAGATTTGGTTAGATCAGATCTGGAGCCCATTGTTCCTGCACCCTTAAGGCTGTCTGGTAGAGTACCACATCAACCGGACAGATACTATGGTTTCTTGATCCGGGATGAAGATCCTGTCGAACTTGATGAAAATGATGAGGATCTGATCACCTACATGGATGCAATGCAGAGATCTGACTTTGAGAAATGGCTAGAGGCCATGAAATCCGAAATGGAGTCCATGAAGGTCAACGATGTGTGGATATTGGTTGACCCACCCGAAGGAGTAAAACTCATAGGGTGTAAGTGGGTCTTCAAGAGGAAGAGAGGCATAGATGGAAAGGTGGAGACCTATAAAGCCCATGTGGTTGCCAAGGGATATTGTCAACGTTATG
This sequence comes from Elaeis guineensis, assembly GCF_000442705.2. Lineage (NCBI taxonomy): Eukaryota > Viridiplantae > Streptophyta > Magnoliopsida > Arecales > Arecaceae > Elaeis > Elaeis guineensis. The sequence continues at coordinate 36,749,169 of NC_026007.2, read as the reverse complement.
GTATAGACTATGATGAGACGTTTTCTCCTGTGGCAATACTCAAATCCATTCGGATTATGTTTGCGATAGCTTCCCATCTGGACTATGAAATCTGGCAGATAGATGTGAAGACAGCTTTCCTAAATGGAGAGCTGGACGAAGAGGTGTATATGATACAACCTAAAGGGTTCACATCCATAGATGAGTCTAAGGTGTGCAGGCTATAGAGGTCCATTTATGGACTTAAGCAGGTATCTCGGAGTTGGAACATACATTTTGATAGGACGATCAAAACGTATGGCTTCGTTAAGAATGGAGAAGAATCCTGCATTTATAAGTGGGCTAATGGTCCAGTAGTAGTATTTCTTGTATTGTATGTGGATGATATTTTTTTTATCGAGAATGATGTCCCTGCATTACAGGGAATAAAGATTTGACTGTCGTCACAATTCTCCATGAAGGATCTGGGAGAAGCTTCCTACATCTTAGGGATGAGGATCTATAGGGATAGATCTAAAAGGTTGCTTGGCTTATCCCAGTCCACATACATTGATACTATGCTGAAGAGGTTCAGCATGGAGAATTCCAAGAAAGGCTATCTACCGATAGGCCATGAAATTTCTCTCTCGAAGAGGGATTGTCCGACAACACCTCAAGAGAGAGAGCGTATGGGTAGAATTTCATATGCTTCGGTAGTGGGATCTATCATGTACGCCATGATATGTACATGATCAGATGTGGCATACTCACTAGGGGTAGTGAGTAGATACAAATCTGATCTAGGGGAGAATCACTGGAAGGTTGTTAAAACCATCCTGAAGTATTTAAGAAATACTAAGGACCAGTAGCTTGTTTATGGTGAATCGGACTTGAGATTTATAGGGTTTACAGACTCTAGTTTTCAGTCTGATTATGATGACAGCAAGAGTGTGTCGGAATTTATTTTTATCCTTAATGGTGGGACTGTCTACTGGAAAAGTTTCAAGCAGCACACTATGGCTGATTCAGTTTGCGAGATGGAGTATGTCGCTGCATCAGATACTGTCAAAGAAGCAGTGTGGCTGAGAAAATTCATCATCAAGCTTGGAGTAGTACCCTCCCTTGTTGGTCCAGTTCTGCTTTACTGTGACAGCTCTGGAGCCATTGCTCAGGCGAAGGAACCGAAGGCACACCAATGGACGAAGCATATTCTGTGTCACTACCATTTCATCCGAGAAATCATGGATCGAGGCGACGTCGACCTTCAGAAGATCGACGGAAAGGAGAACTTGGCCGACCCATTCACTAAAGCCATTGCGGTGAAGGAGTTCGACGACTTCAAGTAAAGATGGGTATTAGATACTGCACCAATTAGCTTTAGGCCAAGTGGAAGATTGTTGGGAATAGTGTCCCAAAGCCAATCGTCAGCCTATTAACGGTTGTGCTCATTCTTGTATTAGTATATGAATTATAAATAAATAAAGGTTATTTTGGTATTTTCATCATAAATTGTTTCATCTTCTAATGAACTCTTGTGTTGTGGTGAAGTCCTTAGGATTATTTAGACTTGACAAAGGAGGATTTGTCGTTTAGTCCTTAAATCTGTTCGCGATCAAATGATACATTGTAATCAAGGACAATAACGTTTATCAAGCATAGGTCATTGTGTGCCATATGGGTTGGTTGTCCTCTTAACCAAAGAGCGTGGAGACACTGGTATGGCATACAGGTGAGATGTAAGGATACATCTGCACTGAACGTGACCGACTCTGAAGCTATTTCTGCTGTCAAGATTTGCTCCAATAGGATATGGGTATAACTGTCCCTCTGACCTGAGACCGCCACGGTGACTTGCAAGCAACTCACTACACTTAGGCACTGGACTACCTGAATTTCTAATTCAGTGACGGAAGGATGCTGGGTGTAGTCAAGTACTTGACTTGTCGGTGCGTGTGTCAAGATGGGATTGACCACTCCAGTTCAGGAGCTGTGTACAGTCATATTTTAATTTAGCAAAATCTTGGCCAGGGTAGTCCTAGTGAGGAGTCACAGGACTGTTTGAGTTGAGCACGATTCAGATGATCTAATCAAGGTTGACAGTTTAACCCTGAGTCATCCTAAATGCAGGGGTCAAAAGGGATGAATTATACAGTAACCATATTCACGTAGGTTTTGAATGTTATGATTATGATTATTCGACCTATTCGGATGTCGGGTATCATTGCTAGATGGTCACTTCGATTAGTATAGGAATTGGTTCTTGTGCTACCGGCTTAGGTTCGAACCTGCGGGGTCACACACATTAGAGGTTCCTATCTGATCTGATGGTTAATGAAGAGTCCTAATATTTGTGGACTATGATTTCTATATGTCTAGAACTCTATGATCGAGAATCAAGATTCTCTGATCATGAGTACCACACATTTTGGGTATCGGGGTCAAGAGTCCCACTGGTTTGGGACTTTTTGATCAGGGTTTCATATCGATGGACTCTGATGCCTGATTGCTCATTGGATTTGGACTCAGTATTTATGAGAGATTTAATTAGTGATTTGATCATTAATTAACTCAATTTGATTGAGTAATTATTTTTGGATCAAGTCCAATTGAATTGGATTCAATTGAGTTTGACCCGATTAGGTTAAGAGTTGACCTAATCGCCGAAGTGGTTTGGTCCCTGATTTGATCAGGAGTTGGGCTTAGTCAATTTTTAATTTGATTAAGATTTTATTGAGCTTAATTAAGTCTAATTAAGTTGGGTTTAACTTAGTCTAATTGTGCTTAACCTATTTTGATTAGGTTGGCTCAATTAGGTTCAAACCACCTTGACTTTTCTCCCTGCGCCACCTCACTTCATCTGCGCCCATTTGAATTCATGAGAAATGAGTTCTCATGAATTTTCTTCCACACAGAAGCCATCCCACACTCTCTCTTTGTGCATCATTTTGAATGGATATGGATGAAATTGGTTGGCCATTCAAATTCAAAAGATGTTTGAATTTGAATGGATAACAAATCTCTGCGCCCACCTTTTATCTTGTACACCACTTCTTCCACACAAGAAATGGTTTCTCATGAAAATTATCCATGCACAAGAGAGCCCACGCCCCTCTCTTCTCATGCATAGAGTGGATAGAAATGAGTTGGTTGGCATTTGAATTCAAATTCAATTTGAATTCAAATGAGCAACCACTTATCTTTATCCTCTCACGCGGTAAAAATGCTGCAAAGACGTGGTCTTACATCATTTTAAAAAAGGAGATAAGATAGGGCATGCGTACATAACATTTGAGAGAAAAGGGTGGCATGAGAGAGCTTTCCTGCGTGAGAAAAGAAAAGAAAAGGAGAGAAAAGAAAGAAAAAAAGTGGGCATAAATTTCTTCGGAGTGTACCCTAGGGTTTTGGCTTAGGGTTCGAGAAGTGAGAACGTGAGCTACGAGTATCGTGAGCCCACCAAACTTAAGGGAGAGCATCATCAACCTCTCAGGTGCATCTGCTGATGATTTAGAGCATCCAAAGAGTCGACAGATCAAGATCGAAGGAGTTCGATCAACATCGACCATCAAAAGGGTTCAGTCACGAACTAGCATTCGTGAGGAGCCGATCAGATCGGGAGCTTCGTGTGGATGATCCGCAGAGGCTAGACACACTGTGTGACTGTATTGTGATGATCATACCCTCTCGATGGTGATCAGATTGTGGCGATCGACTACCCGTACAAAGGTAATGTGTTCTAAACATATAACAATAAAATATTTACTATAGAAGTTTGAATTTTAAATTTAAATGTATGCTATGTATGTATCATATTTAGATCCTTGTGTAGGATTTATACATATTAATTAGTTAGATTAATTCATAATTTTTGCTATAAAATAGTAATTTTGAAAAAATTTTAAAATTATCATTTTACCCCTGCACTCAAATTTTACTACATAATATTAGAATTATCAATCAGATTGATAGTTTAAATTTTAGAAACTACTAATTTGTAAGCATTATAATTTTGGCAGCTACTAATTGTTAGCACAGGAACTTAATTATAAATATTATAATTTTATTGAGTTTGATTAAATTATAAATTAAGTTTTAATTAATTTAAATTAGATTTAATTTAATTATATTTAATTTAATTTAATACTAATTGGATTCAATTATTCAAATCAAATTTAGATTTCAAGCTTGATTGGATCAGGCTTGACAGCCTTTCGAATTTGACTCGATTCGGATTCGATTTGAATCCGATTGAGATCAAATTTGAACCAGATGAACCATAATTTAGAGAGCCCAAGTTTTTTAGGCTCTCTTTCCAATTTTTACATAGAAAAAGAAAGGGAAGGCATGGAGACACGCCCCCTTTTGTTTTCGCATGCGTGAAGGGGAGGGGCACCAATAGTTGGCCCCCACTCCATCTGGGATTCTATTTCTTGCTATTTTTTTCTATTTGAATTTAATTTAAAATAGAATCAAATTATTATCAAATGGTGCATGGGAGTTGATTTTTTGTGCAACAAAAAAATTGGAGAAAAGGAGAATGCACGTTCGCATGCATGAAAGAAAAGGGCGCCCCTTCCTCTATGTGCATCTTTCCTTATTTCGTTCTCTCTTTCTATTTGAATTTGATTCAAATTAAGAAAGAGATAATGTCTAAAAAGAAAAATTTTTGGATCATAATTTTGTGTGATAAAATTTTGGGAAGAGAAGGGGTGTGCGCTATTCTTGATCGGAACCTCTTTTCTTACTGCATAACATAATCTCAATGCATCTAAACCCTTCCTTTGAATTTGAATGCCTAAGATCAAATTAGATTTGATCTAATAGGGTGTTAGGAAGTGTTTTGGTGTGTGATTAAAAAGGTTGTGTGCAACAAAAATTGGGGAGCGTGAGGCTTTAGCATGAGATGTATGGGATGGCTTCTTTAAGACATCCAACTTATTTTTTAGCACTATCTTCGCTCTTCCCTTCACCCCAACACCCAAATCTGATGTGATTAGATCTAAGGAGAGATCTAAGAGAGAAAAAGAGTGAGAAGAAGAGAAGAAAAAAGATTTTTTTTCTCTTCTTGGTGATCTGTATGAAGGAGTTCACACAGCGATCTTCTTCTTCGAGATCTAGAAGAAGAGATATAGATCCAAGGCTGAGGAGCGAGATCTGCAAGGTGCTAGCACACCGATGATCTCAGTGCTCTAATCAGGTATCTTCATATGGATACCAGCAGAGGTCGAGCATGTGTGCGGCTATGATCGAAACCTCGAATATTTGTAGGATCCAAAGATATGGAGATCTGATCTCCAATTTTATTTTACTAATGTTTATTTTTCTTTTCAGATTTCAGATTAAGGTAGCATGTTTGTGTCAAGATCTTAAGTATGATTTTTAGATTAGATCTGATATATATTTTAAATTAAAAATATTTTAATTTATTTACTTTCATTGCATGAGTTTTTTAAAAAATTTTAAACTATATGTATGAAACCATAGTGAATTCTAGCAATGATATCAGAGCCAGATTCTGATACGAGCATGAAAATCCTTAAATCTGAAATCTGATTTGTAGAAATTAGAGCTGAAGGTTAGTAAGATGATCAATATCATTTTGAAATAAGGTTGCCCAGGTATAATCCTGTTATACTGAATGGTTGTCCTAAAATGATGTAGAATATCAATTAATATTAGATCTAAATTTTTTGTATATTGTAATGTGATTATAGGATTATTTCAGATCTAAAATTATTTTAGATCTGAAATAAATCATGAATAATCTATCAAAAATTATATTCCAAAGTCAATCATCAGTCTGTTGACGGTTGAACTTATTATTATAATTATATATAAATTATTAAATTAATAAATATTATTTAATTTTTTCATCACTGAAAGAATAATACCCTACAAGCCAATTGCATATGAGATGCGATAGAGTATTTTCTGTAATTTATCTTTCAGACTCATGTAATTGATATTAATATATTAATAAAATAAATATTTTTGATTCATTATATGCTGCATCTTTTTGTTCTTAAAATTATAATGAACTCCATAGGTCCGAACAATGGTTTTAGGGCCATGATGAGATCACGTCAGTGAGACCTAAATTCTTGATAGCCATAACCTAAAATATTTTTAGTCATTGGTTTATCGAGTTGGAGATCAATGATATCGATAAGACTGGCATATCCTATGTATGCTCAGAAATGTAGGTGGTTGATCTCACAACCACTTGTGTGGTGACACTAATACAAGGATATAAATACTCATTAGAAAATAAGTTCACTGAATAGACCTACGAAAAAATATCGGATAGAGTCTTATTTATATATCAACTGATGATTCTCTAGTGGGAGTTGTGTAAGTGATCCTTTGATCTGAGATCGCCATAGTACCTTGTGTATATGCATCCATATTTTTGTTCACTTCCTAACTTGGTTCTTTGATCCTTTATCGGGTGTTCTGGATGTGGTGAAGTGTGCATGGAGGTTGTGAGTTATCAATAAAGGATCAGTCACTCCTAATAAGGAGAGCGAATATCCTATGTGATTTCATAGGTCAGTGATTTTGAAAGTCTTTGGCTAAAACAGGATGATAATTAAAAAAGAGTTTCTAATGTATCATCAATTGAATCATCACCTTTTAATCAAGATACATAAAGATAAGTGATTGGGTTTGACATATTTTCATACCAATACTAGCTAGGGCTTCAAAGGAAAGTTCTTCTTAATTGATTCCTAAATTAAACTCTTTTAATACTGACAAGTCCATAAGTCAAGATTGACATCTAATTGATTGGGACTCTTCGGATGACCTAATTTGATCGGATTAGGATTACATCGAAAGTCTGGATCTACTGTTGGCTAGATTTAAAATCCAATAGGTCACATACTTTAGGATTTGACCTTAGTCTTATTTAATTAGGATTTAATATAAATTTTAAGGGTTAATTTGATATGATAGCATATTGTATTAATCCAAGTTCCTAAATTGATTTAGATCAAAGTGTTTGAGCTAACCTAGACCAGTTGTCTTTAACCTAATGGGATTGGGTCTATCTTGATTAGATTCTTATCCAATTTAAAATAATTTTAAGAGGAGAAGGACTCCTCTGTGCCTACCTGATGCCACACCAAAATATTAATGCCACCCCACTCTTTTTAGCATGTGAAGATGATGAGTCCTTCTTCATGAAGACTCTTATCTTAACACTTTGCCTTAAATGCTCAACCAAATCTCTTATGATTTAATACCAATTTATTATGACTTTTTTTATAGGATATAGAAGAGGAGGAGTCCTTATGTGTGAGACTCTCCTGCATCAAAAATTTTACATGATGAATTTATTCTCCGCATGAGAAAGTGGAGCGCCAAAGGTTGGTGCCCCTTGGTCCTTCTCACGTCCCTTGGTCCCTTATTTAAATGGGACATCCCATATGACCCAAGTGTTGTGTTTTTGAGTGGAAACTAGAAATAAGTGGCATGTAAATCAGAGAGAAAATTATAGAAAATGTTTGAGAAAAAGGCAGGAAAAAATTGATTGGCAAAAGTTGTAAGAAGGGTGGTGAGAGAATTAGCAAGTAGTGCTAGTGTGCCCTAGAGTTTGGTTTTTCTATATGTTGGAGTCCAAAATCAATTCCTAGATTATGAGACATCTGAAGAGTGTCTTCTTGGTGTAATTTTGGTGGCAAGATCAGAGGTGACAGGGCTTTGGTGTGATCATTCCTTGAGTTCGAAGCCTACAGTGTCCTTGAGAAGATAAGGCTGCGACAGTGCACCGGTTAGGAAGGATCTTGGCCAATTTCTATGTGGATCACCATCGGAGGGCTTCTATTTTGGAGTCTTGTAGAGATCACCAATGTGCCACATTTCTTTTTGGTGAAAGTAAATTTTGCATGCCTGTTTTATTTTGATCGATATTGGCAAGGTGATTCTAGGGTTTGGGTATCGGCTCAATAGTTTTAACTGTTAAAATTGTTGACTTGTTTGGTTTTAAATTTTTTAAAAATTACTTTTTACTTTATGATTAAAATTCAACAGTAGTATCAGAGCCATCCTTATCTGATTCGATCAAACAAGTGCAAAGTAGTAGTATAGAATTATTCTGGTTCATATATTGCCAAGAATATTGCTTCAATTTTTAGCATCGATCTTTAAAGTTAAAAAATATTTTTGACTTTATTAGTACCATGGTTTTTAAATCTCAATAATTAAAATTATGAATTTATGATAATTTGAGATTTATATTATCATAGTAGCTTGATGCTTAAATGAATTTATGGTTAAGGGTGTTATGCATGCCTAATATGATTAGGGTTTGCTTAATTTTTTGAATATGCTTGTTATATGTTATGACTTCTAATACATCCTTATATTATTTTTGGCATGATTATATGATGAATTCCATAATATGTAAAGTACATTTTATATTGTCATAGTTAGGATGTGCCGAGACCAGTTCAAAGATCCTCTTAAAAATTATATTAAGTTGTAATGTTGGGATTCACTTTCAATTCAAATGTATCAATTAGTGTCGAGAAAAGTGTGAAAGGTGATTTTCTAATTAGGTCCATATGCTGGCCTGACCAATTTTATTGGTATCTAAAAAAAGCTACGGGGAGCCTCCCACCTACTGACCTAGCCAATTTAATCCTATTGAATTTCAGACTTAGATTAATTAGTGATGCAGACATTACAAGGGCCTTCCTTCAAACTTGATCAATAGAGTATGTCAAGATCTTAATGAGCTTGTTGTGTTATCCACAAGGCTTACTATAAAAATTGATATGATATTGATCGAGTACATATTGATGCTTATGGCATATTTAAATAGTGTTGCTTTGTTGTGCTATCCACAAGGGCAATATTATTTTGAGTATGACCATATGGGATTGAAGGGTTAACTTAACTAGAGCACTATAGGTTGTTGTGCTATCTACAAGACTATATATGATCTAGAGACAAGAGAGAAAAATATTAAAAATTATATAAGTATAATTGGTAAAGAGTTATCTACTCTTGAACTCATGAATACTTGTTGTGCCATCCACAAGGTGTTTGTGAGGAATAGGGATCTCAACCCCACTAAAAAATATCAGTATGTTTCTCGAATTTCATACTTGAGGGCTATGAAATTTGATAAAATAATAGAAGACACAATTAGATAAAAATCTTAATCTAGTTGTAAATATCGTCATGAGTTGTCTGCTTATATTGTATTCTTGTTATTATAGATTAACTACACATATGGTATCCTCACTATCACTTAGAGGCATACTAGATGCAAATAAATTGATTGGACCAAATTACGTCAACTGGTTAAGAAACTTGAGAATAGTTCTTACTTAGGAGAAAGTCTCCTACATTCTGAGTACACCTGCACTAGATTCACTTGGAAAAGATGCTTTTGAGGAGGAAAGGGCCACATACAAGATATAGAAAGAGAACAGTGTGACTATTAAATGCATCATACTTGCCTCAATGAGCAATGAGCTTTAGAGGCAGCATGAGGATATGGATGTTCCCTCTATACTTCTTAATCTTAAGAAGTTATATATGAAACAAAGTAGAACTGCTAGATATGAGATATCTAAGCAGTTGTTCTATGCCCGTATGACTGAAGGCACCTCTGTGCAAATGTATGTCCTGAAGATGAATGATTTGATCACTCATTTGGGACAATTGGGTTTTGCCATGGATGGTAAACTTAGCTAGGATTTGATCCTACAGTCTCTTTCTAACTCTTTTTCTCAGTTTGTCATAAATTATCACATGAACAAACTACACACTAGCCTGCCTGAGCTGCTGAACATGTTGAAAACAGCAGAGAGCCATTTCAAGGGTGAAAAGGCTTCGATTCTTCTTGTCGATAAGATCAACAAGAAGAAAGGCAAGAAGAGTTCTAAGAAAAAGATGAACCCCAAGGCTAGCATATCCAAGAAGAAGGCGAAGAAGATCTCCATCAAAGGTACCTTCTATCATTTTGGCAAGGAGAGCTACTGGAAGAGAAATTGTAAGGAATACCTTGCAACCATGAAACCAGCAAATGTTGCTAAAGATTTGTATAAGAAACAAACTAATCATTAAGTACTTCATTTTTAGATTCTTGGGTATTGGATACCATCTATGGTTCACACCTTTGCAAATTATTGTCAGATTTATAAGAAATAAAGAATCTGAATAAAGGTGACTTCGAGCTGTACGATGCTAGTAGAGAGTCCATTCGGGCTGAAGCCATAGAAATTAGGGTTTTAAAGTTGCCTTCAGGCAAAATTTTGAAACTAAAGACCTGTTATTATATCTCTAATGTTGTTAGAAATATTATTTCTATACCATTGTTATTGGAATAAAGTTTTAAAATAAAAATGAAGAACAATGGTTGTTCTATATATTTTTCTAACGAATATTATGGAAATGCTTATATTGATAATGGTCTTTTGTTTCTTTCACTTAATGATAATATACTTCATATTGATAATATGAAGAAAATAAAGAGAGAGAATATGAATGTCACATACCTTTGGCACTACCGACTTGGTCATATAAATGAGTCAAGAATTAATAAGTTATACAAAGATAAATTCTTTGATCCTTATGATTTTGAATCATATGGAATTTGTGAATCTTGTCTTATGAGAAAAATGATCAAACTCCATTTACTGGATATGGACAAAGGATGAGTGACATATTGAACCTTATACATGCTGATGTTTGTGGTCCAATATCGACTAAAGTCAGAGGTGAATATTCTTACTTCATCATATTTACTGATGATAGGTCTAGGTTTGGATATATGTATTTAATGAAATATAAATTCGAAGCCTTTGATAAATTTAAAGAGTATCAAAGAATGATTGAGAAATAAACTGATAAAATTATTAAAGCTCTTCGATCTGATCGAGAAGGAGAATACTTATCTAGTGAGTTTCTTGATTATTTAAAATAAAATAGAATACTCTCTTAATGGACACCTCCTTATACTCCATAATTAAATGAAATTACAGAAAGAAGGAATCACACCTTGTTAGATATGGTGCGATCCATGATGTATTTCATGGATCTTCCATTATCCTTTTGGAGATATGCTCTCAAGGCCACAACATATGTCTTAAATAAAGTACCTTCTAAATCTATTTCTAGCACTCCATATGAGATATGGAAAGAAAAAAGATCCTATCTTAAGTATCTTAAGATTTGAGGTTGTCCAGCTTATGTGAAAAATATTGATGGACATAAGCTAGATGCTAGATCAGAAATATATAAGTTTGTGGATTACCTCAAGGAGAGTATAGGATACTACTTCTACCATCCTACTCAACAAAAGGTATTTGTTGGTAGGCATATTATTTTTTTGGAGAAAGAGTTTATCCAAGAAGGAGGTAGTGGGAGGTCTATTGAACTTATGAAAGTTCAAAACTTACAACCCTTCCAGAATTCACAAATTGATTCTCAACCAGATGTACCCATTGTTGAAGCACAGCCACTACACACACCTCCTCTCTGAAGATCAAGTAGAGTATGTAATGCATCACTTAGATATGGATTTATCATTGAGAATGACAATACATTCCACATCATTGAGAATTATTGGGTACAAAATACCCACAGCCGAAGTTCTCAGCAGAATCAACTCTGAGAGGACTCCGCCCGGACTCCTACGGGAGCCGGGCTCCGCCCATGACTCCAACTTCAAGAGGGACTCCGCCCGGACTCCTACGGGAGCCGGGCTCCGTCGCCAACTTCAATCGCTGGTAAGATCCATCCGGACTCCTACGGGAGCCAGACTTTGCCTTCGACTTTAATTGCAGGAAGACTCTACCCGAACTCCTACGGGAGTCGGGCTTCGTCCTCAACTCCAACGGCTGCAGGAAGACTCCACCCGGACTCCTACGGGAGCCGGGCTTCATCCTCAACTCCAACGACTGCAGGAAGACTCCGCCCGGACTCTTACGGGAGCCGGGCTTCGCCCTCGACTCCAACGGCTGCGGACAGACTTCGTCCGGACTCCCACGGGAGCCGGACTCCGTCCACGACCCCGACTGCAAGCAGACTTCATCCGGACTCCTACGGGATCCAGACTCCGCCGAAAATTTCGACCGCAAGTAGACTCCGCCCGGACTCCTGTGGGAGCCGGGCTCCGTCCTCAACATCAACTGCTGGTAAGCCCTGTCTGGACTCCTACGGGAGCCGGACTTCACCTTCGACTTTAATTGCAGGAAGACTCCACCCGGACTCCTACGGGAGTCGGGCTTCATCCTCAACTCCAACGGCTGCAGGAAGACTCCGCCCGGACTCCTACGGGAGCCGGGCTTCGCCCTCGACTCCAACGGCTGCGGACAGAATTCGTCCGGACTCCCACGGGAGTCGGACTCCGTCCACGACCCCGACTGCAAGTAGACTTCATCCGAATTCCTACGGAAGCCAGGCTCCATCTTCTATTCTGACTGCGGGAAGACCTCGCCCAAACTTCTACAGGCACCGGACCTCGCTACCGACTCTAACCGAACTTTGACCGACCAATCTGGACCCCCTGGCAGGCCACAGTAACGGACAACACTGCTCCACTCCCTGCGGCGAACCCTACGCAGCTCCATTACTTCCCGACAGGCTGTATTAACGGCCACGATTCTGCTCCACTCCCTGTGGCGGATCCTGTGCGATTCCACCATTCTCTGACGAGTCGCGACAGCGGACGTCGCTCCACTCTCCGTAACTGATTTCACGTGGTGAGCCACGGCAATAGACACGATCCCACTCTACTACCCTCCACAGTAAATTCCTCCTGACTCTGGACGGCCCACTACGAGACGGTTACAGGCGTCACCATCAATTTGTTGCCCTCTCCGTCTATACAAGGGAAACCCCAGATACGTTATTCGATAAGCTCTCACTTTTTATCTCAAAAACTCTGCTAAATTCTCTGTTTGAGCGCTCCATTCTTGTTGAGGCAGAGAACTGACTTGAGCGTCGGAGGGTCTTGCCGGAGCAACCCCACCTCCGGTTTAGACTTCCTTTGCAGGTCCCGACGGCGACCGTGACTCTCTCGACTCCAGCTTCTCCGACGCAAGTGGATTTTTGCACCAACAGGATTTAGACTTCCTTTGTAGGTCCCGACGATGACCGTGACTCCCTCGACTCCAGCTTCTCCAGCGCAAGCGGATTTTTGCACCAACAGGATTGGCGCTAGAGGAAGGGCGCGTGTCTTCGCAGTACCCTTGTTCTTAAAGGAGCGCTCAACGGATCCGCCTCCGGTCATCTTATCCGGCACCCACTCCTCCTTTCCCCCACTGGATCCTCACCTGATGCCTTCTTGCGAGACATTCGCACAACTACCCACGGCCTCCGCAGCCATATCTTGGACCCCGATCGTGCCCCTGGCTTCCCAGGCCCCGCATCCTCCAGCTATGGTCACCGACATGGGATGGCCGGACGATCGACCTCTGACGGATTCTATCAACACCATCTCGGGAGGATCCCAGCGGGAAACAACCAACATACCGGTTGTATCCCCCAAGCGGCAAAAGGTTGAAGAACCCGTAACCTTTACCGAAGAAGACACCCAGGGAATCCAATTCCCTCATAACAATGCAGTCGTAGTTTCCTTGAATATAGCAAATTACGACGTCCGTCGCATTCTTATCGACAATGAAAGTTCGGCCGACATCTTGTTCTATGATGCCTTTTCAAGAATGTCCACTCTTAACGGTCATCTGAGGCTGATTAGCTCCCCCTTGGTAGGGTTTACCGATGACGTCGTTTTGACGGAAGGGATGATAACTTTGACTGTGGCCGCGGGTCAATATCCAAAGCAGTCCAGGGCTCTGATGAATTTCTTGGTGGTGAAGGCGCCATCCGCCTACAATGCAATCCTCGGCCGACCTGACCTCAATGCTCTCCGAGCTGTCGTATCGACCTACCATTTGAAGTTGAAGTTCCCCACCAACCAGGGGATCGGAGAGGTCCGGGGAGACCAAGCCCTGGCCAGACACTGCTACAACATCGCCTTGCAAAGAAGCGATCAATCTGACCCCTATCCCGTCGATGGACTAGATGCTCACGATGACCTCACCGAAGAGAGGGGCGCCTCAATCGAAGATCTGGTACCAATCCCTTTGAATGATGGGAACGCAGAGCATGTAGCGCTTATCGGCTCCAACCTGGGGGAGGAGGTGCGGACGTGTCTCATTGATTTTCTATGAAGAAATACGGACATTTTTGCTTGGGTTCCAGCAGACATACCGGGGATTGACACGGAAGTCATGGAGCATCACCTGGCCGTCGATCCAAAGCATCGACCGATGAAAGAAAAAATCCGGAGTCATGCCCCGAAGAGGCAGAAGGCGATAGCCGAGGAAGTGGATAAGCTCCTCAAGGCTGGGTTCATTAAGGAAGTCAATTATCCTGATTGGATTTTCAATGTTGTCCTGGTCAAAAAAGCAAACGGCAAGTGGAGGATGTGCATAGACTTCAAAAAGCTGAATAAGGCTTGCCCAAAGGACAGCTACCTTCTTCCCAGAATCGACCAACTGGTGGACGCAACCTCAGGCCATGAGCTCCTCACCTTTATGGATGCGTTCTCTGGCTATAATCAAATTAGAATGGCATCGAAAGATGAAGAGAAGACAGCTTTCATCACTAATCGTGGCCTTTACTGTTACAGGGTCATGCCTTTCGGCCTCAAGAATGCGGGCGCAACCTACCAACGGTTGGTGAACAAAATATTCAAAGAGCAGATCGGCCGAAACATGAAAGTCTACGTGGACGATATGCTCGTAAAAAGCAAGTCTTCCAGAAATCATGTCGCCGACCTCGAGGAGACCTTCGACGCTCTCCGAAAATATAGAATGAAGCTGAACCCCACTAAATGCGCTTTCGGAGTAACCTCAGAAAAGTTCCTGGGCTTCATGGTATCAGGACGTGGGATCGAGGCCAATCCAGAGAAAATTTGCGCCATCCAGGAGATGGCCGCTCCAAAGTCGATCAAAGAGGTTCAGTGCCTCACGGGGAGGATAGCAGCCCTTAATCGCTTCGTCGCAAGGTCGGCTGAACGGTGCTTGCCCTTCTTTCAAACCCTCAAGAAGCCGAAGAACTTCTGTTGGACCTCTGAGTGCCAACAGGCGTTCGAAGAGTTAAGAAGCTACCTTGGCTCACCCCCGCTGTTGGCAAAGCCTGAACCTGGGGAGGAACTATTTTTATACCTAGCGGTCTCTCCCATGGCCCTCGCGGCCATCCTTATCAAAGAAGAGGCGAAAGTCCAACGGCCGATCTACTACGTTAGCCGCACGTTGAGGGACGCCGAGACCAGGTATACCAAATTAGAGAAATTAACTTACACCTTGTTGATTGCAGCTCGGAGACTCCGACCCTACTTCCAAGGACACACCGTGACACTACTCACCGACCAACCAATCAAGGCGGTTTTGCACCAGACAGACACCTTCGGGAGAATGGCAAAATGGGCGATCGAGCTCACGGAATTCGACATCAACTACCGACCCAGACCAGCAGTGAAGGCCCAAATACTGGCAGATTTTATAGTAGAGTGCACCATCCCAGAGGAGGCTGAACCTGAGCAAAGCAAAGTTGACAACCTGAAGTCTCAACCGAACTCCCCCAATGAAGAGGCCAATCCCTCCGATCGCTTTTGGACCCTCTATGTGGACGGATCTTCCAACATGTCGGGCGCAGGTGCAGGCCTGATCTTGGTCAGTCCAGAGGGAGTCATCGCGGAGTACGCTTTGCGTTTCGAGTTCTCCGCAACAAACAATGGAGCAGAATATGAAGCTCTGATCGCAAGACTAAGGATCGCCAAAGAGTTGGGAATAGGTCAACTCTGGGTACACAGCGACTCCCAACTGGTGGTGGGACAAGTCAGCGGGAGTAATGAAGTGCGGGAGGACAGTATGGCCAAATACCTTGAGAAAGTAAAGGAGCTTACCCCCGCCTTTAGCAGCTTCAACATTAGGCAGATTCCAAGGTTGGAGAATACCAGAGCTGACCTTCTCACCAAGCTGGCAACGTTGGCTCCGGCCGAGTTGCCCAAAGGCGTTCTCTTTGAAGTTCTGAAGCACCCGAGTACAGAAGAGTCACGGCCCGTGATGGAGATTGACCACGAACCCAGCTGGATTGACCCACTGATAATCTATCTCAGAGATGGAGTCCTCCCTCAGGATGCGAAAGAAGCTCGGAAGCTCCGAAATCAAGCCTCCAGATACCTCCTTTATGAGGGCAAATTGTACAAGAGATCATACTCTTTACCCCTCTTAAAATGTCTCTGGCCCTCGGAAGCTGACTACGCCTTGTGGGAAGTACATGAAGGAATTTGCGAAAACCATTTGGGAGCTAGATCTTTATCCCACAAGTTGCTCTGCCAAGGATATTACTGGCCAACGATGCATCATGATTCGATTGAATATGTCAAAAAGTGTGATCGATGCTAGAGATACGCCAACGTCCAGAGACAGCCCGCCACTGAGCTCACACCCTTGAGTGCCCCATGGCCTTTTGCACAATGGGGGATGGATATCCTTGGCCCCTTTCCCATGGCGTCTGGGCAAAATAAGTTCCTCCTTGTAGCGATCGACTACTTCACCAAATGGGTTGAAGCCGAACCACTAGCGAAAATCACAGAAGCAAAAGTGCAAGATTTCGTCTGAAAATCGATCGTGTGTAGGTTCGGTCTGCCTAGAACCCTAATCACTGATAATGGACGATAATTTGTGGGAGCAAAATTCTTATTGGCAGTTGAAGTTGGCGACGGAGCCTGACTCTCATAGGAGTCCGGGCGGAGTCCTCCTGCAATTAAAGTTAGGTATGAAGTCCGACTCCCGTAGGAGTCCGGACGGATCTTACCGGCGGTTGAAGTTGACGATGGAGCCCAGCTCCCGTAGGAGTCCGGGCGGAGTCCCCCTTGAGGTTGGAGTCATGGGCGGAGCCCGGCTCCCGTAGGAGTCTGGGCAGAGTCCTCTCGGAGTCGAAGTCGTGGGTGGAGCCCGGCTCCCGTAGGAGTCCGGGCGGAGTCCTCCTGTAACTAAAGTTAGGTGTGAAGTCCGGCTCCCGTAGGAGTCCGGACGGATCTTACCGACGGTTGAAGTTGACGATGGAGTCCGGCTCCCGTAGGAGTCCGGGCGGAGTCCCCCTTGAGGTTGGAGTCAAGGGCAAAGCTCGAATCCCGTAGGAGTCCGGGCGGAGTCTTCCTGCAGCCGTTGGAGTTGAGGACGAAGCCCGGCTCCCGTAGGAGTCCGGGTGGAGTCTTCCTGCAGCCGTTGGAGTTGAGGACGAAGCCCGGCTCCCGTAGGAGTTCGGGTGGAGTCTTCCTGCAATTAAAGTCGAAGGCGAAGTCCAGCTCCCGTAGGAGTCCGGACGGATCTTACCGGCGATTGAAGTTGGCGACAGAGCCCGGCTCCCGTAGGAGTCCGGGCGGAGTCCCTCTTGAAGTTGGAGTCGTGGGCGGAGCCCGGCTCCCGTAGGAGTCCGGGCGGAGTCCTCTCGGAGTTGATTCTGCTGAGAACTTCGGCTGTGGATATTTTGTACCCAACACCAGTCCCCCTACTTTCGAGTTTGAATTTCGAATGAACGAAGTACAGAGATATAGCCGAAGTTGTCCCCTCGAATCCTGCGCACGGCCGCCCCCATATATTTTTGCATTAAATGTGCGCGCGCCAGAGCCCTTTTTTCGGTTAGGGTGACCTGAAGAGTCTTTTCGGAACTCCCATCGAAATGCGAGCCCAAGCATCGCGCTATAGAAATTCGCGAACAGTCAATCCTCGATAGCGGCGAGTGGGACACGCGGGACATGTGGTAAGCACCGATTGGCCTAGGGACACCCGCCGCCATAATTGCACTAAGATCCGCTGCCTATTTAAACCCCCTACCCTTCCTTCGGGGCTTCATTCTGCCAAAAGGATGGCACCTTTCTTTCTTCTGAGAGCCTAGCTACTCAGCCATCCCCTTGGTGCCCCTACCAACTCCGAGCGCCCTTCGCGCCGTCACTGCCGTCTCTCTGCCATCCTCAACCCCCTGATTCCTCTCTAAGGGGTTTCCCCGCCAGGTCCCCTACCTCAGAGGCCATTCTCGAGAGGATGCCAAGGACTTGGAGGAAGGCAAGGAGGAGAACAGCGGTCTGCGAGTTCTCCAGTCATCGAGCGATTGCTGCAGGTCCCTGTTGCTTTAAAGGGGGCTTGGGGAAGAATTCCTTCAACAACAGAGGTTTAATAATGGGGGCCGCCGGTAAAGGTGTTCTGCCTGAGAATTTCGGAGTAGCAAGACGGTGTGACACCGATCAGGAGGGCAGAACTGCCGTCACAAGCTGTGGCGGGATCCTTGATGTCGTTGGGGCCGAGGGACCAGAAGCGGTCGACGTCGATGGTGGGGCAGTGAAACTTGTTGCGGGGACGGTGGAAGTAGAGCATGCCGACCTTGCCGGAGCATTTTGGATGGTGGCTGTCACGGAGCATTCGGTGATGACGCATATCTCTGGTGCCACCGCTGCCCCCGGGGTGACTCCGGTTCTTCTTGAAATAGGTCTTCATCGCCGCTGCCGTTGCCCCTACCGCCCCCGGGGATCTATCCCATCCTTTTCCCCTTAAGGTTGGGACTTCGGAGGTGGAGCGAAACAAGGCGGGGTGAAAGTCGATGGGCCCGTCACACACATTGGACAACGCAGTTGGGAAGGACAGAAATGGGAAGAGAAGTTTGCAGCTTGAAGCGTCCTCCGGTGTATCCTTTCCAAACCGTGTTCGCGAGACTTGCAATGATGTATATTTTTTTTTTTTTTGGGCCCACCGGGTCTTGTAACGTACATCTTGTTAGTTGAAAAATGAAAAGAGGATTTTGTTACTTCATCCGCATCTTGCATCGAATAGTTGTCTGTCGAACTTCTTTATTCTTCTTTCTTCTCTCTTCCTCCTTTTCTTTTTTTCCTTTTCTCTTTTTTTTTTTTTTTTTTTACATCATCCTAAGGTCATCGGTGGTCCCTTTTATTCATGTTGGATTGTCATTTGCCGAGCTCCTTTTCAATTTTTACACCGTTCGAAGGTACCCGGTTGCCATTGCACCAACCCATCTTTTCCGTCAATGGCCGCAGGCTCGCCCGGGGCCATTCGAGCTTGGTGTCCCTCTTAGGGCTTGAGTTCGGGGGTCCGAGCTTCTGTCACCCTGAGTAAGTTGTCCTATTTTGCGTCGAAAGCTTCCTTGAAAGCTGGGACTCCCGATGGGAGTCCCAATCCTTGCTGTGATGGGGTTTTCTGTACCTCGGGTGCTATTTGTTTTCCAATCATCGCTGTTGTGGTCCATTGCCTTGCTTGGAGTTTTTCTCCACTGAAGTCGAGGCGAAGTTCGGCTCCCATGGGAGTCTGGACGAAGAACACTAGCTGTTGAAATTGGTGACGAAGTCCAGCTCCCGTAGAAGTCCAGGCGGAGAGTCCCTCTTGAAGTTGGAGTTGTGGGCGGAGCCCGGCTCCCGTAGGGGTCCGGGCGGAGTCCTCTCAGAGTCAAAGTCGTAAGTGGAGCCCGGCTCTCGTAGGAGTCCGGGTGGAGTCCTCCAGCAATTAAAGTTAGGTGTGAAGTCTGGCTCCCGTAGGAGTTCGGACGGATCTTACCGGCGGTTGAAGTTGGCGACGGAGTCCGGCTCTCGTAGGAGTCCGGGCGGAGTCCCCCTTGAGGTTGGAGTCGTGGGTGGAGCCCGGCTCCCGTAGGAGTCTGAGTAGAGTCCTCTCGGAGTTGATGTTGCGGACGGAGCCCGGCTCCCATAGGAGTCCGGGCGGAGTCCTCCTGCAATTAAAGTTAGGTGTGAAGTCTGGCTCCCGTAGGAGTCCGGACGGATCTTACCGACGGTTGAAGTTGACGATGGAGCCCGGCTCCCGTAGGAGTCCGGGCGGAGTCTCCCTTAAGGTTGGAGTCGTGGGCGGAGCCCGGCTCCTGTAGGAGTCCGGGCAGAGTCCTCTCGGAGTCGAAGTCGTGGGTGGAGCCCGGCTCCCGTAGGAGTCCGGGCAGAGTCCTTTTGCAATTAAAGTTAGGTGAGAAGTCTGGCTCCCGTTGGAGTCCGGACGGATCTTACCGGCGGTTGAAGTTGACGACGGAGCCTGGCTCCCGTAGGAGTCCGGGCAGAGTCCCCCTTGAGGTTGGAGTCATGGGTGGAGCCCGGCTCCCGTAGGAGTCCGGGCAGAGTCCTCTCGGAGTCGAAGTCGTGGGTGGAGCCCGGCTCCTGTAGGAGTCCGGGCGGAGTCCTCCTGCAATTAAAGTTAGGTGTGAAGTCCGGCTCCCGTAGGAGTCCGGACGGATCTTACCGACGGTTGAAGTTGACGACGGAGCCCGGCTCCCGTAGAAGTCCGGGCGGAGTCCCCCTTGAGGTTGGAGTCGTGGGCGGAGCCCGGCTCCCATAGGAGTTCGGGCAGAGTCCTCTCGGAGTTGATGTTGCGGGCGGAGCCCGGCTCTCGTAGGAGTCCGGACGGAGTCTTCCTTGGCATCGTGGATGGAGCCCGGCTCCCGTAGGAGTCAGGATGAAGTCTTCCTGCAATCAAAGTGGGGTACGAAGTCCGGCTCCCGTGGGAGTCCGGACGGGATTTATCAGAAATCGAAGTTGGCGATGGAGCCCGGCTCCCGTAGGGGTCCGGGTTGGGCTTACCACCGGTTGAAGTTGCTTAAGCTAGGGTAAGGTTTTCCTCCTGGGGGCGCATATGGGTGTTGCAGGGCCTCTCCCCCCATCCGGTCTAAAAGAATCGGACCTCTGACTTTGCTCATGTCAGGATGAGGTCCTCCTCCTGTTCCTGACACGGCTGAGGGGGCACGTTAGGGCGCTGTAAGGCCTCTCCCCCCATCCGGTCTAAAAGAATCGGGCCTTTGAGTTTACTCAAGTTAGGGCGAGGTTCTCCTCCTGTCCCTAACAGGACTGTGGGGGCACGTTAGGGCGCTGTAAGGCCTCTCCCCCCATCCGGTCTAAAAGAATCGGGCCTTTGACTTTGCTCAAGTTAGGGCGAGGTTCTCCTCCTGTCCCTAACAGGGCTGTGGGAGCGCATATGGGCGTTGAAGGGCCTCTCCCCCCATCCGGTCTAAATAGAACCGGGCCTTCGACTTTGCTCAAGTTAGGGCGAGGTTCTCCTCCTGTCCCTAACGGGGCTGTGGGGGCGCATATGGGCGTTGCAGGGCCTCTCCCCCCATCCGGTCTAAATGGAACCGGGCCTTCGGCTTTGTCGGGATGACGTTTCCCTTTCGTTTCTGACACAGTTTGTACGAATTGTTCAAAGACATACAGGTATGCAACTTTCAATTAAAATGAAGTTATTGGTAGTACACCCGTAAGTTTTTCAAGCTCCACGGTCGCGGGAGGTCGGCTCCTCCGAGTTTCTTAAGATAATAAGTTCCTGGCCGGACTACTTCCTTGACTTCATACGGTCCTTCCCAATTTGGGGCGAGTTTCCCCCGGTCCTGAGGTTGCGAGACAGCAGCTCATCGAAGCACTAAATCTCCTGCTTTAAAGGCTTTGTTCTTGACCCGGGCGTTGTAATATCGAGCAACTTTCTGTCTGTAGGCTGCCATTCGAACCTGAGCAATCTCCCATCTTTCTTCCAGCAGGTCGAGGTTGGCTCTAAGACTTTGTGAATTTTGATGTTCGTCGAATGCCATGACTCGTGCCGATGGGAGTTTAAGCTCGATTGGGATGACGGCTTCCGTACCGAAGGCTAAAGCAAAGGGGGTCTCCCCCGTAGGTAGCCTCTGGGTAGTTCGATACGCCCACAGCACATGATAAAGCTCGTCCGCCCAAGTTCTCTTCGCTTTTTCAAGCCTTGTCTTAATACCCTGCAAAAGGGTTCTGTTAGTCACCTCAGCTTCGCCGTTCGCCTGGGGATGGGCTACTGATGTGAAGTTGTGGGAGATATTTAGATCTTCACAGAATTCGATGAATTTTGCTCCCGCAAATTGCCGTCCATTATCAGTGATTAGGGTTCTAGGCAGACCGAACCTACACACGATTGACTTCCAGACGAAATCTTGCACTTTTGCTTCTGTGATTTTCGCTAGTGGTTCGGCTTCAACCCATTTGAAGTAGTCGATCGCTACAAGGAGGAACTTCCTTTGCCCAGATGCCATGGAAAAGGGGCCAAGGATATCCATCCCCCATTGTGCAAAAGGCCATGGGGCACTCAAGGGTGTGAGCTCGGTGGTGGGCTGTCTCTGGATGTTGGCGTATCTCTGGCATCGATCACACTTTTTGACATATTCAATCAAATCATGATGCATCGTTGGCCAGTAATATCCTTGGCGGAGCAACTTGTGGGATAAAGATCTAGCTCCCAAATGGTTTCCGCAAATTCGTTCATGTACTTCCCACAAGGCGTAGTCAGCTTCCGAGGGCCGGAGACATTTTAAGAGAGGTAAAGAGTATGATCTCTTGTACAATTTGCCCTCATAAAGGAGGTATCTGGAGGCTTGATTTTGGAGCTTCCGAGCTTCTTTCGCATCCTGGGGGAGGACTCCATCTCTGAGATAGATTATCAGTGGGTCGATCCAGCTGGGTTCGTGGTCAATCTCCATCACGGGCCGCGACTCTTCTGTACTCGGGTGCTTCAGAACTTCAAAAAGAATGCCTTTGGGCAACTCGGCCGGAGCCAACATTGCCAGCTTGGAGAGAAGGTCAGCTCTGGTATTCTCCAACCTTGGAATCTGCCTAATGTTGAAGCTGCTAAAGGCGGGGGTAAGCTCCTTTACTTTCTCAAGGTATTTGGCCATACTGTCCTCCCGCGCTTCATAACTTCCGCTGACTTGTCCCACCACCAGTTGGGAGTCGCTGTGTACCTGGAGTTGACCTATTCTCAACTCTTTGGCGATCCTTAGTCCTGCGATCAGAGCTTCATATTCCGCTCCATTATTTATTGTGGGGAACTCAAAATGCAGAGCGTACTCCGTGATAACTCCCTCTGGACTGACCAAGATCAGGCCTGCACCTGCGCCCGACATGTTGGAAGATCCGTCCACATAGAGGGTCCAAAAGTGATCGGAGGGATTGGCCTCTTCGTTGGGGGAGTTCGGTTGAGACTTCAGGTTGTCAACTTTGCTTTGCTCAGGTTCAGCCTCCTCTGGGATGGTGCACTCTACTATGAAATCTGCCAGTATTTGGGCCTTCACTGCTGGTCTGGGTCGGTAGTTGATGTCAAATTTCGTGAGCTCGATCGCCCATTTTGCCATTCTCCCAGAGGTGTCCGCCCGGTGCAAAACCGCCTTAATTGGTTGGTCGGTGAGTAGTATCACGGTGTGTCCTTGGAAGTAGGGTCGGAGTCTCCGAGCTGCAATCAACAAGGCGTAAGTTAATTTCTCTAATTTGGTATACCTGGTCTCGGCATCCCTCAATGCACGGCTAACGTAGTAGATCGGCCGCTGGACTTTCGCCTCTTCTTTGACAAGGACGGCCGCGAGGGCCATGGGAGAGACCGCTAGGTATAAAAATAGTTCCTCCCCAGGTTCAGGCTTTGCCAACAGCGGGGGTGAGCCAAGGTAGCTTCTTAACTCTTCGAACGCCTGTTGGCACTCAGAGGTCCAACAGAAGTTCTTCGGCTGCTTGAGGGTTTGAAAGAAGGGCAAGCACCGTTCAGCCGACCTTGCGATGAAGCGATTAAGGGCCGCTATCCTCCCCGTGAGGTGCTGAACCTCTTTGATCGACTTTGGGGTGGCCATCTCCTGGATGGCGCAAATTTTCTCTGGATTGGCCTCGATCCCACGCCGGGCTCTGGCGCGCGCACATTTAATGCAAAAATATATGGGGGCGGCCATGCGCAGGATTCGAGGGGACAACTTTGGCTATATCTTTATACTTCCTTCATTCGAAATTCAAACTCGAAAGTAGGGAGACTGGTGTTGGGTACAAAATACCCACAGCCGAAGTTCTCAGTAGAATCAACTCCGAGAGGACTCCGCCCGGACTCCTACGGGAAACGAGCTCCGCCCACGACTCCAACTTCAAGAGGGACTCCGCCCGGACTCCTACGGGAGCCGGGCTCTGTCGCCAACTTCAATCGCCGGTAAGATCCGTCCGGACTCCTACGGGAGCCAGACTTCGCCTTCGACTTTAATTGCAGGAAGACTCCACCCAGACTCCTACGGGAGTTGGGCTTCATCCTCAACTCCAACGGCTGCAGGAAGACTCCACCCGGACTCCTACGGGAGTCGGGCTTCGTCCTCAACTCCAACGGCTGCAGGAAGACTCCGCCCGGACTCCTACGGGAGCCAGGCTTCACCCTCGACTCCAACGGCTGCGGACAGACTTTGTCCGGACTCCCACGGGAGCCAGACTCCGTCCATGACCCCGACTGCAAGCAGACTTCGTTCGGACTCCTACGGGACCAAGACTCCACCGATAATTTCGATCGCAAGTAGACTCCGCCCAGACTCCTGCGGGAACCAGGCTCCGTCCTCAACATCAATTGCTGGTAAGCCCTGTCCGGACTCCTACGGGAGCCGGACTTCACCTTCGACTTTAATTGTAGGAAGACTCCACCCGGACTCCTACGGGAGCCGGGCTTCATCCTCAACTCCAACGGCTGCAGGAAGACTCCACCCGGACTCCTACGGGAGCCGAGCTTCACCCTCGACTCCAACGGCTGCGGACAGACTTCGTCCGGACTCCCACGGGAGTCGGACTCCGTCCACGACCCCGACTGCAAGTAGACTTCGTCCGGATTCCTACGGAAGCCAAGCTCCGTCTTCTATTCCGACTGCGGGAAGACCTCGCCCAAACTTCTACAGGCATCGGACCTCGCTACCGACTCTAACCGAACTTTGACCGACCAATCTGGACCCCCTGACAGGCCACAGTAACGGACAACACTGCTCCACTCCCTATGGCGAACCCTACGCAGCTCCATTACTCCCCGACAGGCTGTATTAACGGCCATAATTCTGCTCCACTCCCTGTAGCGGATCCTGTGCGATTCCACCATTCTCTGATGAGTCACGACAGCGGACGCCGCTCCACTCCCCGTAATTGATTCCACGTGACGAGCCACGGCAATAGCCACGATCCCACTCTACTACCCTCCGCAGTAAATTCCTCCTGACTCTGGGCGGTCCACTACGAGATGGTTACAGGCGTCACTATCAATTTGTTGTCCTCTCCGTCTATATAAGGGAAACCCCAGATACGTTATTCGATAAGCTCTCACTTTTTATCTCAAAAACTCTGCTAAATTCTCCGTTTGAGTGCTCTATTCTTGTTGAGGCAGAGAACTGACTTGAGCGTCGGAGGGTCTTGCCGGAGCAACCCCACCTCCGGTTTAGACTTCCTTTGCAGGTCCCAGCGGCGACCGTGACTCCCTCGACTCCAGCTTCTCCGACGCAAGTGGATTTTTGCACCAACAAGAATGATGATCTCATGACTTATTCGTAAGCTATTATGAGTAGTGACTCTGACAAATAGCTCAATGCCATAAAATCCAAAATAGATTCCATGTATATCAACCAAGTTTGTACTTTAATTGATACACCTAAGGGTGTGACCCCAATAGGTTGCAAATGGGTCTTCAAAAAGAAGATTGGAGCAGATGGTCAAGTGGAGACCTATAAGGCCAGGCTGATGGTAAAAGGTTTTAGACAAAAACAAAGTGTTGATTATGAAGAAACCTTTTCGTCGATAATCATGCTCAAGTCTATTCAGATAATGCTTGCTATTGCAGCATACCGTGACTATGAGATTTGACAGGTGGATGTTAAGACTACCTTCCTCAATGAAAATCTTAAAGAAGAAGTCTATATGACTGAGCCAGAGAGATTTGCTCTCTCACTTTAAAGAAGAAGTCTATATGACTGAGCTAGAGAGATTTGTCTCTAGTGAGAGAGCAAATCAGGTATGCAAGCTGAATAGATCCATTTATAAATTAAAACAAGCATCGAGGAGTTGGAACATCCATTTTGATGAGATAGTCAAATCATTTGGCTTTATCAAAAATATGGATGAGCCTTGTGTATATAAGAAGACTAGTGAAAGTGTTGTTGTTTTCTTGGTCTTGTATGTGGACGACATATTGCTCATTGGAATGATATCCCGATATTGCAATTGGTCAAGATATGGCTATCACAAAAGTTTTTTATGAAAGACTTGGGTGAAGCGTCCTATATATTTGGTATAAAGATCTATAGGGATAGATCAAAAAAGATGCTAGGCTTGTCCCAGTCTAGGTACATTAACCTTGTGTTGAAGAGGTTCAACCTGGAGGAAAGTAAAAGAGGTTACTTGCCCATAGGTCATGACATACAACTCTCTAAGAAGATGTCTCCTACGACACCTGAAGAGAGAAATAAAATGGGTTCTATTCCTTATGCTTCAGCTGTAGGATTAATTATGTATGCTATGTTATATACCAAGCCTGATGTGGCTTATGCCTTGGGCGTTGTAAGCAGATTTTAGGCTGATCCCAAGGAGGATCATTGGAAAGCTGTGAAAGACATATTTAAGTACTTGAGAAGGACAAGAGATATCTTTTTAATATATGGTGGATCTGATTTAAAACTGAAAGATTATACTGATTTTAGTTTTTAATCTGATCCAGATGATAGCAAATCTATATCTGCATATGTTTTCACTCTGTATGGTGGTGCAGTAAGTTGAAAAAATTTCAAACAGTAAACTGTTGCAGACTCAGTCATTGAGATTGAGTATATTGCTACTAGTGAGGCTGCTAAAGAGGCCATCTGAATGAAGAAATTTATCACTAAATTGGGTGTGGTTCCAGAGATTGAACAACCAGTGGCCCTTTTATTGCGATAATACTGGGGCAGTTGCTCAAGCCAAAGAACCAAAGTCTTATCATAAATCCAAGCACATCCTTAGATGGTTCTACCTCATTCGAAAGATAGTCAAAAGACATGATGTGATCATGGATTGAGTTGACACCAAGAATAGTATAATGGATCCATTCACTAAGGCCTTGTCAATGCAGCAGTTTGATCACCACCTTGATAGCATGGGCATCAAGTATAGGGGAGATTAGCTTTAGTGTAAGTGGGAGATTGAGAGAATAATTCCTACAAGCTTATCACATATGAGATGTGATACAATATTTTTAATTTATCTTTCAGACTCATGTAATTGATATTAATATATTAATAAAATAGATATTTTTGATTCATTATATGCTGCATCTTTTTGTTCTTAAGATTATAATGAATTTCATAGGTCCCAGCAATAGTTTTAGGACCGTGATAAGATCATGCTAGTGAGACCTAAATCTTTGATAGCCATGACCTAAAATATTTTTAGTCATTGGTTCATCGAGTCGGAGATCAATGATACCACTAAGACTAGCATGTCCTATGTATGCTCAAAAATAAGAGTGGTTGATCTCATAACCATTTATGTGGTGATACTAATATAAAGATATGGGTGCTCATTAGAGAATGAGTTTATTGAATAAACCTATGAGAGAACATCAGATGAAGTCTTATTTATATGTCAACTGATGATTCTCTAGTGGGAGTTGTGTAAGTAATCCTTTGACCTGAGATCGCCACGGTACCTTGTGTATATGGATCCATATTTTGGTTCACTTCCTAACTTGATTCTTTGATCTTTATATGGAATGATCAATAAGGAATCAGTCACTTCTAATAAGGAAAGTAAACATTCTATGTGATCTCATAGATCGATGATTCTGGAAGTCTTTGACCAAAGCAGGATGATAATTAGAAAAGAGTTTTTAATGTATCATCAATTGAATCATTACCTTTTGGTCGAGATACATAAAGATAAGTGATTGAATTTGATATATTTTCATACCCACAGCTCATCTGGGATATTATTTGACTGAAGAATTGAATTATACGGTAACTTACCACTGTAAGATATTTTGATAATTTTTCATCAAAATTTCAAATCTTTCGAATAGTCATGCCACATTGCTAGATATCAATCTTGACTTATGGACTCATTAAAATTAAAAGAATTTAATTTAAGAATCAATTAGCAAGAGTCTTAGTTGATTGAGACTCTTCGAGTGATCTAATCTGATCAGATTAGGATTACATCGAAAGTTTGGATCCACTGTTGGCTAGATTTGGAATCCAATTGATTACACACTTTGAGATTTGATCTTAGTCTAATTTAATAAAAATTTAATATAAATTCTAAGGGTTAATTTGATATGCTAGAATATTGTATTAACCCAAATTTCTAAATTGGTTTAGATCAAAGTGTTTGAGCTAACTTAGATCAGTTGTCTTTGACCTAATGGGATTGCATCTATCTTGATTGGATTCTTATCCAACTTGAAATAATTTTAAGTAGAGAAGGACTCCTCTACACCCACTAGATGTCATACCAAAATATTAATGCCGCCCCACTCTTTTTAGCATGTGAAGATGAAGAGTCCTTCTTCATGAAGACTCTTCTCTTAATGCATTGCCATAAATGCTTAATCAGATATCTTATAATTTAATGCTAATTTATTATGAATTTTTTATGGGACGTAGAAGAGGAGGAGTCCTTCCATGTGAAGGCTCTTCTACATCAAAAATTCAACATGGTGAATTTATTCACCATGTGAGAAAGTGGAGCACCAAAGGTTGGCACCCCCTTTGTCCTTCTCATGTCCCTTGGTCCCTTATTTAAATGGGACATCTCATATGGCTCAGGTACTGGGTTTTGGGTGGAAACTAGAGATAAGTGGTGTGTAAATCAGAAAAAAAATTTTGAAAAAAAATCTGAGAAAAAGGCAAAGAAAAGTTGAGTGGCAAAAGTTGTAAGAAGGGTGGTGAGAGAATTAGCAAGTGTTGCTAGTGTGCCCTAGGGTTTGGTTTTTCAATATGTTGGAGCCAAAAAATCAAATTCTAAGTTGTGAAACATCTGAAGAGTGTCTTCTTTGCATGATTTTGGTGGCAAGATTGGAGATGACTGGATTTTGGTGTGATCGTTCTTTGAGTTCGAAGCCTACAATGTCCTTAAGAAGACAAGGCTGCGACAACATACCGATTAGGAAGGACTTTGGCCAACTTTCATGTGGATCACCATTAGAGGGTTTCTATTTTAGAATCTCATGGAGATCATCAACATGCCATATTATCTTTTTAGTAAAAGTAAAAATTCTATCCCTTTTGCATGCTTGTTTTATTTTGATTGACATCGGCAAGGTGATTTTAGGATTTGGATATCGGCTCGATAGTTTTAACTGTTAAAGCTATTGACTTGTTTAATTTTAAAATTTTTAAAAATTACTTTTTACTATGTGATCAGAACCCAACAATCACTGTGTATATCTTATTTTGAGCTCTTGTTATGTGATGAAGTCTCTAGGACTATTTGATTCGATATAGGAGGATATATCGTTTAGTCCTTAAACTTTAAGTTTATGACCAAATGATATAGTATTATTAGGATGATAGTTATATCAAGTATTGATTGTTGTGTTCCATGTATGTTGGTTATCCTCTTAACCAAAGAGTATGGAGATATTGGCATGACATGCAAGTGAGATGTAGGAGTATATCTCACTTAACGTGACCAACTGCTGAGCACTCTGCTGTCAAGAGT
Source organism: Elaeis guineensis (assembly GCF_000442705.2). NCBI lineage: Eukaryota > Viridiplantae > Streptophyta > Magnoliopsida > Arecales > Arecaceae > Elaeis > Elaeis guineensis. Next base: position 36,719,714 of record NC_026007.2, on the reverse strand, counting down.
AGCTCAAGAAGGATATGGGTATAAGTATCCCTCTGACCTGAGATCACTATGATGACTTGCAAGTAACTCACTGTGCTTTGGTGCTAGACTATCTGAATTTTTAGTTCAGTGATGAAAGATTTCTGGATACAGTCAAGTACTTGAGAAGTCAGTGTGAGTCAAGATAGAATTAACCCCTCCAAATAAGTAGGAGTTAATGTATCAGTGTGTTTCAATTCAGTAAAACCTCGATCAGAGTAATCCATATGATGGATTTTGAAAATTAAAATATAATATGGATGATCATATCAAGGTTGACAGTTAAACCCTAGGTCACCTTGAGCATTTGGGTCAAAAAGATGAATTATATGGTAACCATATGCCAATAGGTTCTTGAATGATGCTTCGCAATCTATCGACCTATCCGGACGTCAGGTATCATTGCTAGATGGTCACTTTGATTAGTATAGAAAGATTATTCCTATACTATTGACTTAGGTTTGAACCTATGGGGTCACACTCAAAAGAAGTTTTTGACTGATCAAATGGCTGATCGATGATTAAGAATCGTTCTAGGGTAAAACAGTCAATTTGATTGATGATTAACCCTGTGCAAAAGTTGTAATAAATTAATTTACTAATTATTGATAAATTATAAAAAAATTGATTAATAATTAGATTACTAATTAACTCAATCTGATTGAGTATTGAGATTTGGATCAAATCTAATTGAATTGGATTCAATTTGATTTGATCCGATTAGGTTATGAGATGACCTAATTGCTAAAGATATTTGATTTCTGATTTGATCAGAACTTGAGCTCGATTAATTTATGATTTGATTAAGATTTAATCAAGACTATTTATTACTTAATTAGATTAGGTTTAGTGATTTAATTAGATCTAACTAATTTGGTTGGATTAAAAATCTAATTGGATGAGAAAATAATTTAAATTCAAATCTCTTATGCCTCTTTTCTCTATGCCCTCTTATTCTTCATGCAAAAAAAAATTTTTACATAAATTTTTCTCATGCCCAGAGGCTTTTTCATATCCACATATAATTTTTTTTGAATTAAAAATTGATTGATTTAAATTTGAATTCAAATGGGTTTGAATTTGAATGAAAATTTAGAGTCCAAATTAAGTTGGACTTTTCTCTTCACGCCATCACCTTTCTCCATGCATAAAGTATTTTTATGTGAGATTTTTTGCACCAATCTAATATTGATCAATCTCTCTCTGAGTTTATAAGATGATAATAAAGTTTGGTTTAAATTTTAATTCAAATTTGATTTTAATTAATGATAAGGATCAACCAATATTTGAAATTAAATCGAAACTATCTTTTCCTTATCTTTATCTTCTATAGAATGCCACCCTTAAGAAGGGATCAGTTTTGTATGAGATTAGAAGTGATTTTTGGTATGAGAAATATAAGAGTTGGGGTGTAAAAAGTTGAAAGTGGGTTGGGCTTCCGTGCATGAGAAACAGAGGAAGTGTTCTTCCTCTTGGGCATGAGGTGTAGGGTCTAGGGTTTCAACTCTAGATTTTGTGGGAAGAAAAGTATAAGAGTGAGTCTTGTTCAATCTTCCACACCACCATCTCCTTGTAAAGCTTCATCTTTTGATTTAGAGGAGTCTAGGAGATCCGAAGAAAGAAGCTTGGATCAGCCATCTAGAGCTTTCGATGTGAGCTAGCACTCCCATGAAGAAAGATCCGATCAGGGCTTCGAGTGGATGATCTATAGAGGTCGGATGACCTGTGTCGCTACTCAACATCAGTGAGAGGTTCATACCATACCTTTCAGCAGTTGAGATTATTGACCCATAAAAAGGTGATGAGTTCTGAACTCAACTGACTTGATCAAAAGGTTAGATCAGATTCAGGGCATCGATGTGATCGATGCAGTTTTCTATTTTATATCAGATTTTATATATAAATTTTTTATATTATAGATCTTTAATTGATAGTTTAGATTTAATTTAAGATATATTTAAAAGATTAAAATATTTAATCTTTTATTTTTTACTATAAAATTTTAAAAATACAAGCTTTGAACTATCCATTTTTTGTTCAATTGGTATCAAAGTGCGATTTCTTATGACATGAATTTTTTTTGCATATAACTTGATATTACATATATTTAGATCTATAATTTAATTTAGATTAGATTTAATATATAATATTCAGATCTAAAATTAACTATAGATCTGATCGCACAAATTGATATAAGGTTATCCTACTGTAAGGTTTACCCCTTACAGTGCAAAGGTTATTCTAGTTTGTGTTGATCTTTATAAAATTTGATTTTAATTATTTAGATTAGATCTAAATAATTAATTTAAAATTTGAGTAGTATAGTAATCTGATTAGATAGATCCTCATAGCCATCTGATCATAGGAGAAATTAGGGTTTTGCAACTTTATTTACCCATTCGATGGGGTCTCCTATGGCGTGTAGGGGTGTTGTACGATCTTTTTCATAATGATGAATAATAAAAAAAATTTTAAAACTTTATTTTATATCTAAAATAATGTATATTAGATTTAAAATTAATATTTTGATCATTAGATTATTGATTATAAAATATTTTATAAAATTAAAAATTATTTTCAAATATCGAACCCGAATCCATATCAGCCCAAAACTTAATTGAGAATTAAGCGATCTAGATTTGAGAATCAAAGATCTAAAGCATTAATTTCATAATTTATAGGTTAGTGGGTTAGCTCGAGTCAAGTCTATTTAACTAGATTAGACCTAGGGTTAGAAATCATTGATAATGGACCATGTTAGTAATTGATCAAATCTAATTAAAAGTTAATTATGATTGGGTCAATTTCTTCTCTTGATCAATTTTAATAGTTGTAGTTGGTTAAGTCCATATCTTTGATTAGACCAATATGTTAAATATATGTCTTAAAAGCCAATATGACTAACACATTGCAATAAATCTAGGGCACAATTTTGTACCTAATATATTGATATGATCAATAGAAGGACAAGTTTTTTTTTCATTCAAGTACGATGTATTCTTGAATCATCTATGGAATTAGTTTCGATACATATTCTCAAAGTGTTGAGAATTAGAGACATATATTTAATTCTTAAATACTCTCGATCATAGGATCATCATGAGGATGGTGATAGATCCGGATAAACTGGCACACAAATCATTTTCTTTGGGATAGATGAGTCTCTGATCTACTATGTAGAGACACAGAGTGACAAGTGCGGATGGTTGTTAGAGAATAATTAGTACTCAGCGTAACCATATGAGAGATCACTTGAATTTTTTTTCGATCGTCAATGATTATCTCGATGCTATAGTTGTGTGACTGGATCTTTGACTTGAGATGGTACTGCTACTCATAGTGAGGCTGCTGGAGTTTGATTGATATATAAATATGGGTCTTAATGAGTTCTTGTAGTGAATGTTGACGACAGTTGGTCCACTGTAGGGGTAGGATGCGCATCAAGATAGGATCTATTGATCTTGATAGAGAGGAGTAGTCCTATGAGATTTGAGAGGCTATGTCTAAAAATTTATGGCCACAGCAGTGTGATTGATGGAAAAGAGTTTTCATAGAAGTCACAACTGGACTTGAGCTAATCGAATCTATCATATGACTGATGCTGAGATTTGACGATTTATCCATGACCTACCATCTAGTCGGAACTCATGATAGAGGGACTGAATCATATATTAACTACACCTAGAGATTTATTTTAGTTCTACTGGATTGTCACTACATACTGTTAGGTGTCACTGGTAGATTATTAGAGCTCACTAGGATTGTTATGGATCGATAATCCTTACTGAGTTAGAGTGAAATTGTTCTAACACATTGAAAAGAGTTTCAATGATACGATGATAAAGATCATTGTATATCTTACTACCAGATAGAATTTGACCTATGTAAATACACAACAAATGGATTAAGTTTGAAATAAGAAATTGAGCTTATGAAGTATCAATTGGGTTTAGAAAAATCTATTGGGTTCATTGTAACCTTGCTAGCACATGGTTGGACCCAATTTCTCTTTCCGTTGGGATTACTTATTTGATAAGATAATTTTAAATTAATTATCTACTAATAATCTACATGAATAAGATTCATGAGACTCTAATTATTGGGTGTCTAAGGTTATAGATCATATAAATTTAGAGTGCAAGTCCCTAATTAATTTCTTTAATAGTTATTCTTGGGCGCCACCTTGATTTGATCAAGTTGGATGTGTTCATTGATTAGAGGGCCTTTAGTTTTCCTATGGGGCATCTCTTGGGTGTATTTTCAGGTGTCTAATTATGGGTGCAAGGGCTCCAATTATTGGCACCTAAAGGGTCTCCTAAAGTAAGCTGGATAACTTAAGTTAATAGGAAATTCAATGCAAGCAGGACTTGTATTATGTGATTGAATAGAATTCAATCCTTGTGCTTATTTAAAGGTACCTCCCCTAAGGTCCCTAGAGCATCCAAACCAACAGTCCCCATGCCCATAGAAGGTCTCCACACTCTCTCTTCCTCCCATTTTCTCTTCTCTCTTGGATGTTCTACATGCCCCTTCTCTTGGGATGCACATCCCAAGGTGTTCCATGCTCAAGGCTATTGGATGCCTCTTTCTTGTTGGTTTCTAGCATCTAATAGCAGTACATAGCAAGGAGAAACTCTAGAGAAGAGGAGAAGAAGAAGATCAAGGAAAGAGATCAGGTGTTGATCGCAATCCAGGCTTCGTTCAAATTCAGTAGGCTAAATTTTTGAAGAAAAAAATTCAAATTAAAAAGAGCTATTTTAGGCTGATCCTGAGTGCATACTCATAGAGGTCAGACATTTGTGCGGCTAAGAGAGTGAAAGAACTAGATCTAGAGTTTCAAGATTAGATCTTGAAACTTTTTCAAGATCAGGCAGCGAAAGACTAAAATAAATCAAAATTTATCTTATAAAATTAGAGAATTCCTAGATCTAAGATTCTATTACATGATTATTACATGAAATTAAATCAAAAATTAAAATATAAAGAGCAAGAACTACATATTGATCATATCAACATATTTCTATACTACATCTAATGTATATAAAATATAATAGATCAGATCTATTATCTTACAAGTTAGACGTTCTAACTTTGTTGATCCAGACTTGAGAATGATGTTGTGAGCTGGACACATGTCACACCTCTAGGAGTCCTCCACATGAGCCCGCGAATCATGATCAAAAGTTCTGGTCCAGGAAATCAGTACAGTATGCTAATACTATGCTGATCTTTCTTTGATGGTCGATCAAATGCCTCCTTCTTCTTGATTTAGACTTTTTCAAAGATAAAAAGTAGGAGAAAGAGTTTTATATGTGAGACACTCTTAGGAAACTCACAGATGGAGGAAGGGAAGAGGTGAACTCAGCAACCCTAGAAGAAGATCCTCTTCTTCTTCTCTTTTCTCTCACCTAGATACCTAATTTTGTGTCTATTATATCTCCATGCCCCAACACTCTTTCTCTCTGATTTTCACACATCCCAAAGGACTCTCAATCCTCTATAATCCACAAAAATTTTAAAAAGAAGTTCATCTTAAATAATGAGATATGAAGAATCCTTGTCTAGGTCAAATACCTTATTAAGAAAAATCCAAACAGGGCAAGACAAGTGGTGCCCAACTCTTGGGTGCCCCCTCCTTCTTTTTCTACCATGGACCATCAGCAAAAGATACACAATATGTGCCATAAAAATCCATAAAATTTAAAAAAAAAAATTAGATAAAATTAGTGCATAAGGAAAGAGTTTTGGTTTCCTAAAATTCTATCTCAAAGAATTTGAAATCCAAACTAATTCCTACTTTGACTTGGTCCACAACCACATCCATGTAAGAGAAAAAGAGTGAAAAGCTTTGGTCATATGTGAAGGTCTGGGAGAGAAGGTTTTATCACATAAAATAAGAGAGAGTGGGCATGGGGGGCTAAGGTGGCGCAAGGTGGAATCCTAGTCTTACTAGGATTCAATCTATGACTTGTTCAAATTTGGTTTCTCAAATCAAATCAAACCAAAATTAAATCAACCCAATTAAAATAGGTCTTAACCCAATTAAAAATTTAATTTAATTAGATTAAATTAAATTTAAATCTAATTTAATTTTTTAATCAAATTAGAAATTAGGTTGATCCAAATCCTAATTGAACTAGGACTAGTTTTTTCTTGCACTTGGCTTATCCAATAAACCAATTGAACTTGATCCAATCAAGCCCAAATCAAATCTAATTAAATTATATTCAATTAAACTTAATTTTAGCCCATTGGCTTAATCAAATTAAGCCAATTAGCAATCAAATTGCTAATCGATCATCCTGCAACACTTGCACTAGGTTAAATGTCAATCGTATTGATCGTTTAACCCTAGAATGATTCTTAATCGTTGATCAACCATCCAATCGAATTATGAACTCTAATGTATGTGACATCATAGGTCCGAACCTAAGTCGGTAGCATAAAAATAAATTTCTATACCAATCAAAGTAACCATCTAGCAATGGTATCCGACGGTCGGATAGGTCAAATGTGTAGAACAACATCCTTAGAACCCATGCGGATATAGTTTTCATATAATTTATCCCCTTGACCAAAATGCTCATAGGATACCTCAGAGTTCAACTGTTAATTCTGATCAGGTTGTCTATATTGTATTTCAAAATATCAAATCCATCTGATGGATTATCCTGGCCAAGATTTTGCTAAATTGAAATACAGCGACTCATTCTTCTCCAACTCTTGGAGTGATTAATTCCATCTTGATCACCCTCTGACTTTGCAAGTACTTGACTTGCCCAGAAGCCTTCCATCACTGAATTAGAAATTCAGTTAGTCCAGTACCAAAGCACAGTGAGTTGCTTGCAAGTCACTAAGGCGATCTCAGGTCTAAGGGACACTTATACCTATATCTCATCAGAGACATTCTCGACAGCAGAATGCTCTAGAGTTGGTCACGTTCAATGATGATGTACCCTTACATCTCATCTGTATGTCATACCAGTGTCTTCACACTCCTTGATTAAGAGGACAACCAACCCATATGACCTACAGTGACCTATGCTTGATAGAAGCTATCATCCTTATTAACAGCCTATCATTTGATCGTGAACAGTTTTAAGGACTAATTGATAAATCTTCTCTTTATTGAACCTAAATAATCCTAAGAACTTTATCACAACAATGGAGTTCATAAGAAGATGAAAACTTATAATAAAAATATCAAAAATATATTTTATTTATTAACAAATCAATTACAATACAAGGTTTATCAACCGTCAACAGGTTGACGATTGGCTTTTGGGACATATTTTCCAACAACTCCTACTTATTCTAAAGCCACTCGACACAGTATCTAATATCCATCTTCGACTTGTGGTTGTCGAACTCTTTTATCACCAGGGCTTTAGTGAAGGGGTCGGCTAGGTTCTTCTTTCCATTGATCTTCTGAAAGTCGATGTCATCTCGATCCACGATCTTCCAGACCAGGTGAAAGCGATGCAAAATATTCTTCGTCCGCTGGTATGCTTTGGGTTCCTTCACCTGAGCTATGGCACTAGTGCTGTCGTAGTAGAGTAGGATCGGACCATCACGGGAGAGTGCTACTCTGAGCTCGATGATGAATTTTCTCACCACACAGCTTCCTTCGTGGCATCTAATGCTACGATGTACTCTACCTCACAAACATAGTTTGCCACAGTATGCTGCTTGAAACTCTTCTAGCAGATGGTTCCACCATTCAGAGTAAAGATATAACCCGACATGCTTCTGCTGTCATCATGGTCAGATTGAAAGCTAGAGTCTATGAATCCCACAAGTTTCAGATCTGACTCGCCATAAACCAACCATTGGTCCTTAGTATTTCTCAAATACTTAAGGATGGCTTTAACCACTTTTCAGTGATTTTCTCCAGGATCAGATTGGTATCTACTCACTACTCCTAGTGAGTATGCCACATCTGACCTTGTACATGTCATAGCGTACATGATAGATCCCACGATCGAAGCATATGGGACTCTACTCATATGCTCTCTCTCTTCAGGAGTTGTCGAACAATCCTTCTAGAGAGAGAAATTTTATGGCCTATCGGTAGATAGCCCTTCTTGGAATTCTCCATGCTGAACCTCTTCAGCACAGTGTATATGTATGTGGACTGGGATAATCCAAGCATCCTTTTAGATCTATCCCTGTAGATCTTCATCCCTAGGATGTAGGATGCTTCACCCAAGTTCTTCATAGAGAACTATGATGACAATCAAACTTTTATTCCCTGTAGTGCGGGGATATCATTCCCAATAAAGAATATCACAACTGGACCATTTGCCGATTTATAGATGCAGGGCTCTTCTCCATTCTTAACGAAGCCATATGTTTTGATCATCTTATCGAAATGCATGTTCAAACTCCGAGAAGCTTACTTCAATCCATAAATAGATCTCTAAAGCTTGCACACCTTGAACTCATCTGTGGATGTAAACCCCTCAGATTGTATCATATATACTTCTTCGGTCAGCTCTCCATTCAGAAAAGCTATCTTTACATTCATCTGTCAGATCTCATAATCTAGATGGGCAGCTATTGCAAGCATTATCTGAATAGATTTGAGCATTGCCACAGAGGAGAACGTCTTGTTATAGTCAATACCATAATGTTGACGATACCCTTTGGCAACCAGATGGACTTTATAGGTCTCCACCTTTCCATCTGTGCCCCTCTTCCTTTTGAAGACCCATTTACACCTAATGAGTTTAACCCCTTCAGGTGGGTCAACCAATGTCCATGCATCATTGACCTTCATGGACTCCATTTCGAATTTCATGGCTTCAAGCCATTTTTTGAAATTAGGTCTTTGCATTGCATCCATATAGGTGATCGGATCGTCATCGTTCTCATCGAGTTCGATGGGATCACCGTTCTGGACCAAGAAATCATAGTATCTATCTGGCTGACGTGGTACTCTATCGGATCACCTTAATGGTGCAGGTACATTAGGCTCCAGATCTGATCTAATCAAATCCGACTCAGGTTCAGATATTGGTGTCGATCCTTTTACCTGTTGAACTTCATCAAGTTCAACCTTAAAGGCAACGATTCCTTCACCAAGGAATTTTTTTTCTAAAAAAGTTGCCTTAAGGCTGACGAACATATTTTGTTCATCAGCATGATAAAAAAAATATCTTTTGGTCTCTTTGGGGTACCCTATGAATGTGTATTTGTCAGACCTAGGTCCAAGTTTATCTATAACTAACCGTTTGACATAGGCTGCGCACCCCCAGATCCTAAGATGTGAAAGTATTGGATTACGTCCTATCCATATCTCATATGGAGTCTTAATTACAGACTTATTTGGAATCCTATTTAACAGATAACAAGCTGATTCGAGTGCATATCTCCAAAAGGATATCGGTAAGCTGGCAAAACCTATCATGGATCAGACCATATCTAACAGAGTCTGATATCTTCCTTCAGACACATCATTTTGCTGTGGTGTTCTTGGAGGAGTCTATTGGTAGAGAATCTCATTCTCTCTTAGATATGTGAGAAACTCTTCAGAAAGGTATTTTCCTCCTCGGTCAGATTGAAGAGTTTTAATACTCTTCTCAGTTTGTTTTTCTACTTTGCTTCAGAATCGTTTGAACATTTTAAATGAATCTGACTTATGTTTAATCAGATAGACATATCCATATCTGGATAGATCATCTATGAAAGTGATGAAGTAGAAATATCCATCTCTAGCACTTGTGCTCATGGGCCCGCATCATCAGTATGTACTAGGCCCAAGAGCTCAGTAGCTCTCTTATCTTTTTTGGTAAAAGGTGACTTGATCATTTTATCAAGAAGACAGGACTCACAGGTTGGAAGTGATTCACAATCACTGACTTCGAAAATTTTCTCTTAAGTCAACCTATTTATCCTGTTCTTTTTTATATGACCTAGCCTACAGTGCCATAAGTAGATATCTGATACACTATCTAATCTAGGGTGCTTGCCAGTAGAATAGACTACGTTAACAGGTTGTGATAACATATACACACCATTATTCAAATATCCACAAAAAATAGTAACACCATTCATAATGATATTACAAACTTATTTTTTTATTGAAATTTCATAATCATTTTTGGCCAAAAGGCCTACAGAAATAATATTTACAAAAAAACTGAGACAGAAATGATAATCATTAAGAACAACGGTATGAGACTCAAATACAAGTTTCAAGATTCCTAATGCTAGAACTGAAACTGATCTTCCATCTCCAACATTCAAGAACCTCTCATCTTGCTCGAATCTCCTACTAACCTGCACCCCTGCAATGAATTGTAAATATGGTAAGGGCTACCGGTATCCAATACCCAGTCAGTTATATCACAAATAGAGAAATTGCAAGGAATTATCATATAAATATCTTGCCTAGCAACAGCTTGCTTCTTTCTCTACCTGTTCGGGTTCAGAAAGGCAATGTACTAAGGATAGTTCCTCTTCTAGTGCCCTTACTTCTTGCAAAAGAAGCATTCAGCTTGACTCTTATTGTTGAAAAATATGTCCCAAAAGTCAATCGTCAACCTGTTGATGGTTGAGCAACCTTGTATTGTAATTGATTTGTTAATAAATAAAATATATTTTTGGTATTTTTATCATAAATTTTTATCTTCTAATGAACTCTGTTGTTGTGATGAAGTTCTTAGGACTATTTAGGTTCGATAAAGAGAGGATTTATCGATAAGTCCTTAAAACTGTTCACAACTAAATGATAGGCTATTAATAAGGACGACAACTTCTATCGAGCATAGGTCGCTATAGGCCATATGGGTTGGTTGACCTCTTAACTAAGAAGTGTAGAGACACTGGTATGGAATATAGGTGAAATATAAGGGTACATCATCATTGAATGTGACCAACTCTAGAACATTCTACTGTCGAGAATGTCTTTGATGGGGTATAAGTATAAGTATCTCTTAGACTTGAGATCGCCTCAGTGACTTGCAAGCAACTCACTGTGCTTTGGTACTGGACTAATTAAATTTTTAATTCAATGATGAAAGGCTTCTGAGCATAGTCAAGTACTTGTGAAGTTAGAGTATGATCAAGACAGGATTGACCACTCCAAGAGTTGGAGAAGAATGAGTCACTGTATTTCAATTTAGCAAAATCTTGGTCAGGATAATCCATCTAATGGATTTGATATTTTGAAATACAATGTGGACAACTTGATCAGAGTTGATAGTTGAACTCTGAGATATCCTATGAGCATTTTGATCAAGGGGATGAATTATATGGAAACTATATTTGCATGGGTTTTAAGGATATTGTTCTACATATTCGATCTATCCGATCATCGGGTACCATTGCTAGATGGTCACTTCGATTGGTATAAAAATTTATTTTTATGCTACTAACTTAGGTTCAGACCTATGAGATCATACATATTAGAGTTCATGATCTGATCGGATGGTTGATCAATGATTAAGAATCATTCTAGGGTTAAATGATCAATACGATTGAGATTTAACCTAGTGCAAGTATTGCAGGAGGATTGATTAGCAATTTGATTACTAATTAGCTTAATTTGATTAGGCCAATAGACTGAGATTAAGTCTAATTAAATATAATTTAATTAGATTTAGTTTAGACTTGATTGGATCAAGTCCAATTGGTTTATTGGATAAGCCAAGTGCAAGGAAAAATTAGTCCTAGTTCAATTAGGACTTGGATCAACCTAATTTTTAATTTGATTAGAAAATTAAATCAGATTTAAATCTAATTTAATCAAATTAAATTAGGTTTTTAATTAGGTTAAGACCCATTTTAATTGAGTTGATTTATTTTTGATTTGATTTGGTTTGAAAAATCAAATTTGAACAAGTCATAGATTAAATCCTAGTAAGACTAGGATTCCACCTTGCACCACCTTAGCCCCCCATGCCCGCTCTCTCTTATTTTGTGTGGAAAAACCTTCTCTCCTAGTCCTTCACACATGCCCAAAGCTTTTCACTCTTTCTGTCTTATATGGAATGTGGTTGTGGACCAAGTCAAAGTAGGAATTAGCTTGGATTTCAAATTCTATGAGATAGAATTTTAAGAAACCAAAACTCTTTCCTTATGGCATTGATTTTATCCAAATTTTTTTGATATTTTTATGAATTTTATGGCATATATTGTGTGTCCTTTTTTGGTGGTCTATGGTAGAAAAAGAAAGAGGGGGCACCCAAGAGTTGGGCACCACTTGTCTTGCCCTGTTTGAATTTTTCTTGATTAGGTATTTGACCTAGACAAGGATTCTTCATATCTCATTATTTAAGATAAATTTTTTTTGAAATATTTGTGGATTATAGAGCATTAAGAGACCATTAGGTTGTATGAAAATCAGAGAGAAAGAATGTTGGAGCATGGAGATATCATAGACACAAATCTAAGTGTCTAGGTGAGAACAAAGAGAAGAAGAAGAAAGTCTTCTTCTAGGGTTGCTGTGTTCACCTCTACCCTTCCTCCATCTATGAGTTTTATGAGAGTGTCTCACATCTAAAACTTCTTCTCCTACTTCTCATCTTTGAAAAAATTTAAATCAAGAAGAAGGAGGCATTTGATTGACCATCGAAGATGGATCAGCATAGTACTAGCATACTGTGCTGATTTTCTGGACCAGGACTTTTGATCGTGATTCGTGGGCTCGTGTAGACAACTCCTTGAGGTCGGACACATGTATTGCTTACAATATCATCCTCAAGTTTGGATCAACAAAGTTAGAACATCTAACTTGCAAGGTAATAGGTCTGATCCATTATATTTTATATACATTAGATGTAGTATAGAAATATGTTGATATGATCAATATGTAGTTCTTGCTCTTTATATTTTAATTTTTGATTTAATATCATGTAATAATTATATAATAAGATCTTAGATCTAGAAATTTTCTAGTTTTATAAAATAAATTTTGAATTATTTTAGTCTTCCGCTGCCTGATCTTGAAAAAGTTTCAAGATCTAATCCTGAAACCCTAGATCTGGTTCCTCCAATTGGTATCAGAGCCTAGGTTGTTTATTACATGATTATTTATACATACATAGATTATTTCTTAAATTAGATCTAATTTATAATCTGATTGTTAAATCTAAAATTAAAATTTTTAGATCAATTACGAACTGTAGGTTCTCTTGTTGTAAGATTCACCCCTTACAGTGTAAAGGTTGTCCTAGTTCGTGTAGATTTATCTTTAATCATAAATTTATTAGATTTGATCTAGATTAAATTTATGATTTATTAGATTTAAAAGATATTTAAATCTAAAATAAAATCTCTTTGTTAATAATTTTTGTGCAAAGAACCATCATATATTTGTCTAGAAAATTTGCGCAGTTTAAAGTTGAAATTGTTTCAATTACATGAACCTGTTTAGATTAGATCTAAAGTAGTTTCATGCTTATTTCGCTTGCATTTTGATTGTGAATCAAACATGCAACTTGATTGGTAGAATCATGTTGTAAAAATATTTTACAAACATAAAAATTATTTTCGAAAAGTCGAACCCCAACCCTCAGTCCAAAACTTAATTGAGAATTAAGAAGTTGTTTGATTAGGTTCTAGGATTGTGAATTGAAGAACCTAAGACACAAACCATAACACATTGGGTTAATGGGCTAGTGGGAATTAGGTCCATTAATTGGGTTAGACCTAAGGTTAGATTAAAGATGGACTTAATTAGAGAATTGACTAAATCTAATCAATTGTTGTCTTAGATTAGGTCAAGGATTCTCTAGATCAATTACAATAGTTGTAGTTGGTCAAGTCCATATCTTTAACGAGAACCAAATGGACTTGATTCTTGGCTAAGCGGTCTAGCACGAACTGTTAGGTTGATCTAATCGAAACTAATTAAACCAGTTGGTGACTAATGTAAACCAAACCGATGGTTTTTAATTGGCAGTCTGCTTACCTGGCCATTTCTGATGGTGTCTAAGACAAGCTTTGGCAGACCCTCCCATCGATCGAACATACCTAGCCTCTTGGTGAAATTATATTTTGATCGAATCTCTTGACTATTCGAGCTGATCCATGTCAGCTAGGTAAATCAGTGTGACTGATTTAGGTGCACCTAGACCAGCCCTTTTAATGGTCTCCCTTAAGCTGACTTGGTGAAGCCAGTGGGAGGATCATGATATGCTAGTTCATCTGACCTCCTCCTCTAAATCAATTAAATCCTCTAAAATTATTAGGTCCTTAAAATGAAATAGTTATAGTGATAACTAGATCATAGCCTCCCATTAAGTGGATGATAATGGATCCATCAGTTGGATAATCATTAGAGGTCTAAAGGCATGGTGCTTATCGACTGATGGAATGGTCATTCATAATATGATTTCTTGACTGCATCTTTCTAAATGGTGGTTAGGTTAGCCAACCAAAGTTGGGCCTATTCATTCATTGGCTAGATGGGCCAAGTATGGTCATGTTAATGATTGGACCTATTGGTGCAGAATTTAGTCGAAGCCAGAGTTGCTGGAGTCGAGATGACTGCGGCCGCCGTCGGGACCTGCAAGGGAAGTCTAAACTGGAGTTGGGGGTGCTCTGGCAAGACCCTCTGATGCTCAAGTCAGTACTCTGCTTCAACAGAAATGGAGTGCTTGAGTGAAAATTTTAGTAGAGTTTTGAGATAGAGTTTTTGAGCTTAGAGAAGAATGTATATGGGGATCTCTTTTTATAGACGGAGAGCGTAACTGCTTGACAGCGACATCTGTAACTGCCTGGTAGTGGGCCGTTCAGAGCCATCTGAAGTTTGTTACGGAGAGTAGTGGCATCAGGGGTTGTTCAGAGCCACGTGGAGTTTTCTACGGAGAGTAGAGTGGTATCCGTTGTCGCGACTTACCAAAGAGTAGTGGAGCCACGCAGAATCCACTGCAAAGAGTGGAGCAGGGTAGTGGCCATTATCGTGACTTGCCAGAGAGTTCAGATCTATCGACTGAAGCTCGACTGGAACATCTGACGGAGTAGAATGGCTCTCTATCCTGTCGATCTGGGAGAAGCTCGGATGGAGACTTTCCGTTGGTGAAGCCCGACAGGAGTCCGATTGCTAGAGGAGTCCGTCTGGGATTCGCCTGATGTGGAAGCTCATCTGAAGATGATCCGTCAGAGAAGTTCGATTTCATGAAGGATCTGGCGGGAGGTCGATCGATGATGGACTTCGGATGGCATTGGGGAGGTTCAGCAGACGTCGGAGGTGATCGATCGTTGTAAGAATCCAGCTGCTGGAGTCCATCCATCGTAGAAGCTCGTCCGATATCCATTCGCTATGGAAGTTCGATTGAGGTTTGCTTCTTGCAGAGGACTGAGAGGAGATCGCTTATTATAGAAGCTCGATCGAAGGTCGGTTATCGTGGGAGCTAGGAGTAGCGATCTGGCCGGTGGGTCTTGTCCCGCTGTAGAAGCTCGTCTGGAATCCGGCTACAAAGAAGCTCGGTTGAAGTCTACCTGTAATAGAAGTTTGGAAGAGGCATGTTTATAGTAGGGGCTCAAATGGAATTTGCTTACAGTAGAGATCCAGAGTAGACCGTCCGCTGTAGGAGTTCGGAGTGGACTGCCCGCTGTAGGAGTTCGGGGTAGACCGCCCACTGTAGGATTTCGGAGTAGACCGCTCGTAGTAGAAGTTCGGCTCTCACAGGAGCCCGGTCAGAATCTTGAAGGTGGTCGACTACCGTAAAAACTCCGATGGAGTTCGATCTCTGTAGGAAACCTCATTGTCGAAGAAGCTCGGATATCGATGGAGTCTGGAAGGAGTTTGGAGAATAGTTGGTCACTGTAGAAGGTCGGCTAACAGTGAGGCCTAGAGAGCCTTTGGAGCGGCATGGTAGATGGATGGAGAAGCTCATTGTCGGAGAAGTCTGGAAGGTCAGACGATCGGGGGGGTTCAGAGAGACACCACACAAGGTCGAAAGTCGGAGAAGCCCTGGAAGGGTCGGTCTTTTACAAACTTCGACCGGGGGGAGGGTATTTTATACCCAACACCAGTCTCCCTACTTTTGAGTTTGGATTTCGAATGAAGTACAGAGATATTCTCCCAGCCGAAGTTGCTTCCCTCGATTTCCATGCTCGGTGGTTGTCAGATATTTTGACATTCGGCATGCTGGTACTAGAGGCTTTTCGAAAAAGATTTCTTCTTTTTAAAATTTTCATCGGAGCATGGCTCTAGGTACAGTGCAATAATGACTCTGTCAGCTGCCAGCCATTTTCAACAGTCTGTCAAGGTGAGTGGGACACGTGGCGAGTGCAGGCCAGCCAGAGGAGATCCGCAATCATTATTGCATCGGATCCCGGGGTCTATTTAAACACGTTCTCCTCCTTCAGGGGTCTCACTTTGCCTGAGAGAATCCCTCGGTTCTCCTCCTCTTCTCTGAGAGCTCCAACTTCCCCTAGCATCCTTCTTGGCCTTAGGCATCCTCCGAATCGACTTCCATCATCCTTGCCATCTTCCTGCACTCTCAGGGCCGATCTAGGTTAGTTCTGGAACTCCTTGTCATTTTTCTGCACTCCCAGAGCCGATCTAGGTTAGTTTCGAAACTCCTTATCATTTTCCTATCCTTTCTTCTTTGTATTCTATTCGTTTAGCTTCCTTGTGGGCCTGTTTGCTATTTTTCCTGATTTTTCTAGGATTTTATGGCTCTCATTTGATCCGAAATTTCTTCTGATATCTCTTCTTCTAGCAGTTCTAGGAGTTCGTCAGCCCTAGTCCCCCAAAGTCCTGGTACCGTAGATGAACCCATAGCTAGGACCGAGCCTTGTCTAGCTTTTGCGCCAGACACCATCCCTGGCTCCTTGACTCAAGATGAACTCTCACTGATAAGGATTCAGTATGGAGTTCCTCTGGAGTACGAGCTGGAGCTTCCCGAGCCAACTGATCGGGCTAGCGCCCCTCCTCCCGACCACTTCTGTCTGTACCAGAAGGCCTTTCATGTCGGACTTCGGCTTCCACTGTCGTCCTTTGTCGTTGCTCTCTTCCATTTTCTGAACATTTCTCTAGCTTCCGTCGTGCCGAACTCCTTTAGGTTTTTGATAGGATTTCTTTCTTTTTGTAGTTTAGTTGAAGTTCGACCGATGCTTTCTTTGTTTAGGAATTTCTACACCTTCAAGCATCATCCCTCGGCAAAGGACTGGTGGTACTTCTCCCCTCAGTTCGGTAGAAAGGGGTTGCTGAAAGGCGCCCCTTCCCTTCAAGCATCATCCCTCGGCAAAGGACTGGTGGTACTTCTCCCCTCAGTTCGGTAGAAAGGGGTTGCTGAAAGGCGCCCCTTCTTCTATCCACAACTAGAAGGAGAGGTACTTCTATGTCTGATGCCCGACCTTGGAGCTAAGATTACCCCCTTGGGGCTCTCTGAGGGATTCCATCTGCCGGGCTTCTAGCCTGGAAAGGGACGACCTCGAAGCCTCCAAAAAGCTTGAGGCCTATCGAGGCCCCCTCCTCCTCGAACTTCTGAAGGAACAACTTTTGTTCAACGTTGGCCTGAGTCCTCTTAACCCTGTCGGTACTATTATTATATTATATTTTTTTTTCTCCTTTCTCTTATTCCATCTCTAAGCTGTGTTGCTTTTTTTTTATCGCAGACATAGACGCAAGCATGGCTCGGAGGTTAGCCCAAGGTCTCAAGACCCACAAGAGGAAAGATGCCTCGACTTTAGGGTCGGTGAAGAAAGCCAGGACAGAAGGGACAAGCTCGACTGTGCCTGCTCCAGTGGCCGTCGCCGTCGAAGTCCCTTCCGACGTCGAACCCGAAGTCCCCCGAGCCCTTTCAAGGAGCCCCCCGGTCGAGGATCCCACTCCAGAGGCTCGTCCCAAGGGGGCACCCGAGACTGAAGGGAGGAGGAGAAAGAAGACCCTGGCCCGGAGGAGCCGCAGTCGCAAGGTCACCGTCGAGGGGGCCGGCGGCTCCGAGGAAGACCTGGGGGAAAATCCCTTCAACAACAGGGACTTAATAAAGAGGCTGGTCGAAGGGTGCATCTTGCCCGAGGTCATCGAGAGGATCGTCCTTGTCGATCCTAAGCTGCGGGTCTGGGACTCTCTGGGATCTTTCCTCGAAATAGGTTAACTCATCTTTTTCCTCCTTTCTGCTTAATTTATTCTTCAACCTTTATATTGACTCCCCGACCTTTCTTACAGATTGGGCACTAGCTTGTCGCCAACGTCGAGGTGGTGAAGATTGCCAAGAGGGAGGCAGCTCGTGCAGAGGAAGGTCACCTGGTTGGGGCCGCCTGCCTCGAGGAGAAGATCATCGAGATTCTAAGTCTCTGGGAGGCGCTGGAAAAAGAGGGACAAACCTCATCCGATCTGAGGACTGTCTTGGAGGAGGAGAGAGGGAAGGCTGAGCCTGAGGTCTCCGCATTGAAGGCGCAGGTTTTCGAGTTGAAGGCGTAGGTTTTCGAGCTGAAAGCGCGGATCCCATCCCTGGTCTCAGAGGTAAGGGCCCGAGTAGTGGAGGAGTTCAAAGCCTCCTCTGAGATGGAGGATCTAAAGGTCCAGTTCGGCCAGGATGCCTTCATCAAGGGTTTTGAACTCTGCCAAGAGAAGGTGGCTGGGAGATTTTCTGAATTGGATCTCGACTTCCTGAATGATGCATCCGATGATGAAGCCGGACCATCCGAAGCCGCTGCCGGTCCTCCCCCAGCCAGGACGTCATCGACCGCCGCGGCTGCCTCTGACAATCTTTCGGGGATGCCGAGCCCCTCTACTTCTACCCCAGAGGTTTGGAACCTCTAGCTTTGTATTTTTTCTTTGTGGTGATTTTTCTTCGTTCTCTTGTACTTGAAAATTATTTAATCAATGAAATTGGATTCTTCTTTACAGAGGGCCCCCCTCTTTTTTTTTTTGTATTCTTTTCCTTCTCTTTTATCTTCTCGTACTAATCTGAGTCGTGGCGCTCTTGTCTCCCAATGACAGTGCCCTGCCGAAGCTCTCCCCCTACCACAGGAGATTCCTCTGAAGTCGACGATCCGAGACCTCAGAAGAAAAGTTCGTCAGTTGATGAAGAAATCCAAGAAGCTGGAAGATGAACTTCACCAGCTGAGGAAGAGCCATTCGGAAGTCACTACGGAGGCTGTTCGTCTTCAGGACCTCCACAAAAAGGGGCTCATGGAATTCACCTAGAAGAAGGCCGACTTCGTTACGGAGCTCGAGGAACTTCGAAAATATGCCAGCGATCGATCTTGGGCTCAGGCTTCCAAGATCAGCTCCCTTGAAGTCAAACTGGTGGCCGCACGAAAGAAGATCGACCAGTTGGAATGAAGCTCATCCTGGCTCACAGTCCAAGTCGACCGCGACTGAGACTGGTCACAGAAGCTCTCCGACCTTCAAAAATAGCTGCAGGACGCTGAAGCAAACTACAACACCTACCGAGTCGGCTGGAGTGGGCAAGTAGAGGACTACCGAAGGAAGCTCCAAATGGCGACCGACGAAGTTGCCCACCTTCGGAGGCAGCTATCCGAGAGAGCCCAGCTCGCCTCTGCACAAGGTTCTGATGAGCTCCGCTCCTTGAGAGGGACCATGGCGGAATTGTCCGTGGCCCTTGGGCGGGGGGAGGCTGAACTGCAGCGGCTGAGAAAGATGGAACTAGAGGAAGAAGTTGAAAACTTACGACAATCCCTAATAAGGACTGAGACCGAGAGCTCGAAGTCGGGAGAAGTAAGGCTTCCTTAGAGCTCCTTTCTACTCTTTTTATGTATTCCCCCTTTTTTTTTCTTTCTCTTTTTTTTTTTTGGTCATTTTCCTTTTTGTTTTTGGCCTTCAGGGCTTTGTAATGTTACTTCACCAATGAAATGAAAATGAAGTTGTCTATTACCTTGTCCATTTTGGTGTTGAGTTGTCGTTTATCAAACTTCTTTCATCCTTCGTCCTGTTCGCCTCGACATTGTTTGAAGATTCCTGGTCGTCGCTGTGCTAATTCGCCCTTTGGGATCGGAGATTTTTGACAAGGATCTTCTTCCTCGTTGAGGTGAGGTCCCCTGTGCCTTTGATGTAGTTCGTTTTTCACTTATCGCTGGCGTAGCTTGTTGTTTTCTCTTTTTATCTCTCCTTTTCTTCTGTGTTCGAGTGAGGATCTTTTCTCTGCTCTTGACGGGGTCGTGAGAGTGTAGAGGGGCCGTCGAGAAGGCTTTCTTTCTTGTTCGGTCTTGATCGATCGAGCCTTTGTTTGTGTCAGGATGAGGTTCTCCTCCTGTTCCTAACAAGGCTGTGGGGGCACATAAGGGCCGCTGCAAGGGCCTCTCCCCCCATCCGGTCTTTAAGAGATCGGGCCTTTGACTTTGCTCATGTTAGGATGAGGTTCTCCTCCTGTTCCTAACAAGACTGTGGGGGCACATAAGGGCCATTGCAAGGGCCTCTCCCCCCATCCGATCTTCAAGTAATCGGGCCTTCAACTTTGCTCATGTTAGGATAAGGTTCTCCTCTTGTTCCTAATAAGGCTGTGGGGGCACATAAGGGCCGTTGCAAGGGCCTCTCCCTCCATCCAATTTTCAAGTAACCGGGCCTTCGACTTTGCTCATGTCAGGATGAGGTTCTCCTCCTGTTCCTAACAAGGCTGTGGGGGCACATAAGGGTCGTTGCAAGGGCCTTTCCCCCCATCCGATCTTCAAGTAATCGGGCCTTCGACTTTGCTCATGTTAGGACGAGGTTCTCCTCCTGTTCCTAACAAAGCTGTGAGGGTACATAAGGGCCGTTGCAAAGGCCTCTCCCCCCTTCCGGTCTTTAAGAGATCGGGCCTTCGACTTTGCTCATGTTAGGATGAGGTTCTCCTCCTGTTCCTAACAAGGCTGTGGGGGCATATAAGGGCCGTTGCAAGGGCCTCTCCCCCCGTCTGGTCTTTAAGAGATCGGGCCTTCGACTTTGCTCATGTTAGGATGAGGTTCTCCTCCTGTTCCTAACACATTTAATTTTATTTGTATGGAGGAGTTACTTTCCATCGTTATAAGCTTATGCCAAAAGAAAAAATATGCGGATATAAAAGAAATTTTTATTTAGGACAAAGTTGTTGGTAATACATTCATAGATTTCTCGAACCTTATAGCCGCGGAAGGTCTGCTCCTCGTTGGGGTCCTTCTGAGATTGAGTTGATAATCCCAATCAGAGGCTGATCTTCAGGTTTCTTTTCCCTCCTTGGTGGCTCCGACTGCGGCAAGGCCCTGGGCCGGTCTTCCCTACCTTCAGGTCGGTGTCGAATGAATCTGTCGAGCCGACCTCGCCTGATGAGCTCCTTGATTTCATCTCGGAGCTGAATGCATTCTTTCGTGTCATGGCCGTGGTCACGGTGATAGAGGCAGAATATGTTCGGGTTGCATTTTTTGAGGTGCGAGCGCATCCTTTCCGGCCTTGGCAGCTGCTCCCTAACCTCCATCAGCACTTGAGCTTTCGATGTGTTGAGAGGGGCGTAACTGTAGAATCTTTCGGGGGGAGAGCTCCGCCAAACTCTACAATCCGGGCTTCTCTGCTTACGAGCTCGGGGAGGAGTCTGAACATGCCAGTGTCCGAGAGGAGTTCGAGAATGCGACCAAGTTTCACTCGGCCCTTTTTCAACTACGGGCTTGCTCGAGTCTCCCGCCTATCGCTCTTTCGCGGTCCCCTCATCCTTCATCTTGAAGGCTTCTTCTGCTCGGGCATATCCTTCGGCCCGAGCCAGCAAATCAGCAAAGTCCCTGGGATACTTCTTTTTCAGGGAAAATAAAAGATCGTTCTTCTGAAGACCACCCTTCAGGGCGGCCATCGCGACCGATTGATCCAAGTTCTGGACCTCCAATGCGGCGATGTTGAAATGGTTGACGTAAGCTCGGATGGATTCCCCCTCCCTTTGCTTGATGTTGATGAGGGATTCCGAGCCTCTCCGAGGATACCGGCTGCTAACAAAATAAGCCGCAAACTAGTGGCTCATCTGGTCAAAGGAGAAGATGGTACCCGACTTCAATGCTGAGTCCCAGTTCTATACTGCTCCCTTCAGAGTGAATGAGAAAGCTCGGCACAGGATGACGTCTGGCACGCCATGAAGCAGCATCATTGTCCGGAAGGCCTCTAGGTGGTCAATCGGATCTGAGGTCCCATCGTAGCTTTCGAATTGGGGGAGCTTGAAGTTTGGCGGTATCGATTCCTGCATGATCATTTGAGAGAAAGGAGGGTCAGTGCAAATGTCCTCACCATAAGTAGGGGGAGCATGACGGAGCTCTTTGATCCACCGGTTCATCTCCTGGAACCTTCGATCCAGGTGGTCCTCTCGACTGCGAGTCTCGAGGGTCTTCTGGCAGAGTAGAGGTAGGGATCCTCCGGGAGTGAAATCATGATCAGACTGGGGGCTCTCCACCCTTAGATTCTCCTTGCTGGGGAGGACAGGATGACTGCCCCAAGTGGCCCGCCCCACTGTCAGATCTTGGAGCTCCGACGATGCTCTTTCTAATGGCACTGACACCTACGACTGTTGCTGCTGCTGCTGCTGCTGCATGGCCTGCACTGCTTCAGTGAGGCCTCTGACCTGCTGAACCAGTAGGTCAAATTGCTCCATCCTGACCGTCGTTGCCGAAGGAGGAGGAGGAGCCTGGGAAACTAGAGGCGAGGCCGGAGCCTGAGATTTGGCCACGGAGGCCGTGGATCATCTGGTGGATGCCTTTCGGGGAGGCATCAGGTGGAGATCTGATAGGAGAAGGGGAGGAGGATATCGGAGGAGATGACTGGAGGCAGTCCCGTTGAGCACTCCTTCAAGAACAAGGGTACTGCGAAGACACAACCCTCCTTCTAGCGTCAATTCTGTTGGTACAGAATTCCATCGAAGCTGGAGTTGCTGGAGTCGAGATGATCGCGGCCGCCGTCGGGACCTGTAAGGGAAGTCTAAACCAGAGTTGGGGGTGCTCCGGCAAGACCCTCCGATGCTCAAGTCAGTACTCTGCTTCAACAAAAATGGAGTCCTCGAGTGGAAATTTTAGCAGAGTTTTGAGATAGAGTTTTTGAGCTTAGAGAAGAACGTATCTGGAGATCCCTTTTTATAGACGGAAAGCATAACTGCTTGATAGCGACGTCTGTAACTACCTAGTAGTGGGCCGTTCAGAGCCGCCTGGAGTTTGTTACAGAGAGTAGTGGCATCAGGGGTCGTTCAGAGCCACGTGGAGTTTGCTACGGAGAGTAGCATGGTGTCCGTTGTCGCGACTTGCCAGAGAGTAGTGGAGCCATGAGGAATCCTCTATAGAGAGTGGAGCAGGGTAGTGGCCATTATCGTGACTTATCAGAGAGTTCGGATCTGTCGGCTGAAACTCGGCTAGGACATCTGACGGAGTGGAATGGCTCTCTATCTCGTCGATCTGGGAGAATCTCGGATGGAGACTTTTCATTGGTGAAGCCCGGCAGGAGTCCAATTGCTAGAGGAGTCCATCTGGGATTCGCCTGATGTGGAAACTCGTCTGAAGATGATCCACCGAAGAAGTTTGGTTTCATGAAGGATCTGGCGGGAGGTCGGCCGGTGATGGACTTCAGATGGTGCTGGGGAGATTCGACAGACGTCGGAGGCGATCGGTCGTTGTAAGAATCTAGCTGTCGGAGTCCATCCGTCGTAGAAGCTCGTCCGATATCCATTCGCTATGGAAGTTCGGTCGAGGTTTGGTTCTTGTAGAGGGCTGAAAGGAGACCGTTTATTATAGAAGCTCGATTGAAGGTCGGTTGTCGTGGGAGCTAGAAGTAGCGATCTGGCCGGTGGGTCCTGTCCCGCTGTAGAAGCTCGTCTGGGATCCGGCTACGAAGAAGCTCGACTGAAGTCTACCTGTAATGGAAGTTCGGAAGAGGCGTGTTTACATTAGGGGCTCGAATGGAATTTGCTTACAGTAGAGATCCAGAGTGGACTGCCCGCTGTAGGAGTTCAGAGTGGATCGCCCACTGTAGAAGTTCGGAGTAGACCGCCCGCTGTAGGAGTTCGAAGTAGACCGCTCGTAGTAGAAGTTCGGCTCTCACAGGAGCCCGATCAGAATCTTGAAGGTGGTCGACCACCGTAGAAACTCGGATGGAGTCCGATCTTTGTAGAAACCTCATTGTCGAAGAAGCTCGGAGAATAGTTGGTCACTGTAGAAGGTCGGCTAATAGTGAGGCCTAGAGAGCCTTTGGAGCGGCACGATAGATGGATGGAGAAGCTCATTGTCGGAGAAGTCCGGAAGCTCGGACAGTCGGGGGGTTCAGAGAGACGCCACACAAAGTTGGAAGCCGGAGAAGCCTTGGAAGGGTCGGTCTTTTACAAACTTCAGTCGGAGGGGTATTTTATACCCAACAGGACCTAACCAAACCTTTTCAGTGAAGGCCAAAGCCTACTGATTAGGGACTGGGGCAAAATTTAAATTACTAAAAATTATTTAAAAAAATAATTGATTATGAACCTACCCTTAGATGTACATGGGTTGGCCAACCAAAGTTGGGCTTGTGTGCAGTCTAAGTAGATTCTAGTACCCACTAAGGAATTAGAGTAATTCCTCAAATTGGAGGTAGAGGCTACCAATTCGAATAAAATTATGAGAGAAACCTTTTGATTAAAGTTCAAATCTTTAGGTTTAATAAATCAATTACGAATTAGGTTATGATTTTTCTTTGTGCAGATATGGCCACTTCCCTATCGCTCCGATCATTGTTGGACAGTGATAAATTTGATGGGATCCAACTTCGCTATCTGGTACCAAAAATTGAAGATAGTCCTGGAACATGAACGGATCCTATATGTGATAACGGATCCTACACCTGAGGAGCCAGCTACCAATGCACGTGGAACAGTCAGAGATACTTACCAGAAGTGGCTCAGTGATCGGACCATAGTGCGCTGCATCATGCTGGCTGCCATGAGCAATGAGTTCAGTCGTAAATTTGAGACAGCTCAGCCAAAGGACATGCAAAAAGTGTTGGAGGATGCCTTTGGCACATCCGATGATGTGGAAAGGCACAAGACTAGTGCCATCTTCAACACTAAAATGTGGGATGGTGCCTCTGTCATTGATCATGTACTGTACATGATCGAGCTGATGGAGCGTTTGAGCAAGCTCAGCTTTCCCTTGCATGAGCAGCTTGAAAAAGATGCAAAACTAAACTCACTGCCCAAGACTTATCTCCCCTTTCTCACTCATTATAGAATGACAAAGCCTGAAGTAAACTACCACGGGCTATTGGGGTTGCTTCAAAACTTTGAGAAGGATCACCAACTCCATAAAGAGTCGGTGAACTTAGTGGGAGGTTCATCTTTTGGTTCTCGACCCTTTGAAAAAGGGAAGAAGAACAAAAAGTAGAAAGTGAAAAAGGTGCAAGTTCAAGCTGGGACATCAGTGCAGGACTAGACTAGAAAGATCAAGCCCGATAAGAGTCAAGCTGAATGCTTTTTTTACAAGAAGCAGGGGCACTGGAAGAAAAACTGTCCTCAGTACATTGCCTCCCTAGATTCAAACAGACAGAGAAAGAAGCAAGCTGTTGCTAGGCAAGGTATTTATATAATAACTCCTTGTAATTTTTTTATTTGTGATATAACTGATTGGGTATTGGATACCGGTAGCCCTTACCATATTTGCAATTCATTGCAGGGGTTGCAGGTCAGTAGAAGATTTGAGCAAGGCGAGAGGTTCCTGAATGTTGTGTTGGGAATGGTGTCCCAAAGCCAATCGTCAGCCTGTTGACGGTTGTGCTCCTTTTGTATTAGTACATAAATTATAAATAAATAAAAGTTATTTTGGTATTTTTCATCACAAATTATTTTATCTTCTAATGAACTCTTGTGTTGTGATGAAGTCTTTAGGACTATTTAGACTCGACAAAGGAGGATTTGTCGTTTAGTCCTTAAAACTGTTCGCGACCAAATGATACGTTGTTATCAAGGACAACAATGTTTATTGAGCGTAGGTCGTTATATGCCATATAGATTGGTTGTCCTCTTAACCAAGGAGTGTGGAGACACTGGAATGGCATACAGGTGAGATGTAAGGGTACATCTGTACTGAACGTGACCGACTCCGAAGCTATCTCTGCTGTCAAATTTTGCTCCGATGGGATATGGGTATAAATGTCCCTCCGACCTGAGACTGCCATGGTGACTTGCAAGCAACTCACTGCACTTAGGCACTAGACTACCTGAATTTTTAATTCAGTGACGGAAGGATGCTGGGTGTAGTCAAGTACTTGACTTGTCGGTGCGTGTGTCAAGATGGGATTGACCACTCCAGTTTAAGAGCTGTGTACAATCGTGTTTCAATTTAGCAAAATCTTGGCCAGGGTAGTCTTAGTGAGGAGTCACAGGATTGTTTGAGTTGAGTACGATTCGGATGATCTGATCAGGGTTGACAGTTTAACCCTGAGTCGTCCTAAACACAAGGGTCAAAAGGGATGAATTATACAGTAACCATATTCACATAGGTTCTGAGTGTTGCGATTGTGACTATTCGACCTATCCGAATGTCGGGTACCATTGCTAGATGGTCACTTCGATTAGTACAGAAATTGGTTTCTGTGCTACCGGCTTGGTTTGAACCTGCGGGGTCACACACATTAGAGGTTCCTATCTGATCTGATGGCTGATGAAGAGTCTTAATGTTAATGGACTATGAGTCCTACATGTCTGAGACTTTGTAATCGAGAATTAAGATTCTCTGATCATGAGTCCCACACATTAAGGGTATTGGGGTCAAGAGTCCCACTGGTTTGGGACTCTTCGATCAAGGTTTCATATCGATGGACTTTGATATCCGATTGCCCATCGAATTTAGATTCAGTATTTATGAGAGGTTTAATTAGTGATTTAATCACTAATTAACTCAATTTGATTGAGTAATTATTTTTGGATCAAGTCCAATTGAATTGGATTCAGTTGGGTTTGACCCGATTAGGTTAAGAGTTGACCTAATCGTCGAGATGGTTTGGTCCCTGATTTGATCAGGGGTTGAGTTTAGTCAATTCTTGATTTGATTAGGATTTTATTGAGCCTAATTAAGCCTAATTAAGTTGAGTTTAAATTAGTCTAATTGGGCCTAGCTTATTTTAATTAAATTGGTTCAATTAGGTTAGTTTAAAATGAGAAACCACCTTGACCCTAACTCCCATGCGCCCATTTGAATTCACGAGAAGGAACTTCTCATGAATTTTCTCCCATGCAAAGGCCATCCCATGCCCATCCTTTCTGTGCCAAATGGATAGATAAAGATGATTGGTTGGCCATTCAAATTCAAAAGAAATTTGAATTTGAATGAGCAACCAACCAACTCCATGCGCCCCCTCTTATCTTGTGCGCCACTTTATTTACATGAGAAAGAGTTTCTCGTGTAAACTCTCCATGCACAAATGAATCCACGCCCCTTCTCTTCTCACACCCAAGTGGATAAGGATGACTTGGTTTGCATTTGAATTCAAATTCGATTTGAATTCAAATGTGCAATCACTTATCTTTATCCTCTCACGCGGATAAGACACGTCTTGTATTGTTTTAAAAAGAGGAGAAAGGTGGGGCGTGCGTAGAAAATTTTTGAGAGATAGCTTGGGTTATGAGGAAGCCTTGTGCATGAGGTGAAGGTCTGAAACCTTTCGAGAGAAAAAAAAAAAGAAAAGAAACAAAAGTGGGCGCAGGGTTTTCAGTGTGTTCCCTAGGGTTTCAGCCTGGGGTTCGGGAAGTGAGTTAGTGAGCTACGAGTGTTGTGAGCCCACCAAATTCAAGGGAGAGCATCATCTACCTCTCAAGTATATTTATTGATGATCCAGAGTATCTGTGAAATCGGCAGACATCGATCGAAGGAGTTCGATCAGCATCGGCCATCGAAAGGGCTCTACAATGAGCTAGCACTCGTGAGGAGCCGATCAGATCGAAAGCTTCGTGTGGATGATCCACAAAGGCTAGACATGCTGTGTGACTATATTACAATAATCAAACCCTCCCGATGGTGATCAGATTGCGACGATCGACTACCCGCACAAAGGTATTGTGTTCTGAACACAAAATAGTAAATTATTTACTGTTCAAATTTGAATTTCAAATTTAAATACATGCATGCTATATATCATATTTAGATCCTAGTGTAGGGTAAACTCATTTTAATTAATTAGATTAATTAATAATTTTCACTATAAAATAATGATTTTAAAAAAATTTAAAATTACCATTTTACCCCTGCACTCAAATTTCACTACAAATGGTATCAGAGCGGGTTCTAAGATATGATATATACATTTGCATGTATAGATTAAGTTGTAATCTAAATGTTTAAATTTGAAATTTGAAATTTAAAATTCAAAATTTGAATTTTGAAAGTTATTCGAAATTCAAAATTCAAAAATTTGAAATTCAAAATTTGAAATTTAAATTTTGAAATTTGAAATTCAAAATTCAAAATTTGAATTTTAAAATTTGGTTGAAATTTCAAATTTGAAATTCAAAATTTAAAATTCAAAAATTTGAAATTTATTTGAAATTTAAAATTCAAAATTTAAAATTTAAAATTTAAAATTTGAAATTTAAAATTTAAATTTTGAAATTGGTATATTTAGATATACTTGATCCAAGTAGTAAGTAATCTAATTGGGTTGGTTGCCATGGTCGTCCGGTCATAGGAGAAAAGTAGGGTTTAAAGGCCCTCTCCTCCCATTCGATGGGGTCTCCTATGGCGGTAGGGGTGCCGCTATAATTATATCCCATGCAGATGAAGCAGCGAAAGAAATTAATTGTAAAGGTTCAATTGTAAAATTTATCATGAATGTGTTAAATTAGATCTAAAGAAATATTCATGATTTATTTTGATGGAGTTATTTTCTGTTATGTAATTAGCAATAGAATTGTTATTTATGAAATGTACTGATCTATTTGTGAAATGAGTCAACATATTTGATGAACAGAAAATAAAACCTTTCAAATTTGAAAATTATTTTCGAAATACCAAACCCTGACCCATCAGCCCAAATACTTAATTAAAAGAATTAAGTGTTGTCAAATTGGTCTAGAATTGTGAATTAAGACCTAAGACAATTGTATAAACTTATGGGTTAATGGGTTAGAAGGATCAGGTCCATAATTGGGTTAGACCTATAGTTAGCTTAAAGAAATGGACTAAATTAGAGTAATTGGTCAAATCTAATCAAAAGTTGAATTAGATTAGGTCAAGGACACTCTAGACTCAACTCCAATAGTTATAATTGAATGGATCCATGTCTTTAACTAGACCAAGATGGACTTAATTCATGGCTACGTGGTGGAACCCTATTTACTAAGTTGATCAAATTAAAACTAATGAACTGGTTGGTGTCTAAGGTAAGTTTGGTAGTTTGACCAGTGGTTCTTAAGTGGGAGCTACTCGCATTAATTTGATCTCTGACGAGTTTATGGCATATCCCTACCACTGATCTCACTTATCTGGCCAACCTGGTGAGTTAGGTTTTGATTAGATCACTTGGTGATTAGGGCTCACCCATGTCATTAGGTAAATCAGTGTGACTGATTTAGGTGCTCCTAATGCTGGCTTTAATTAAATCTTTTTTAATCTGACTTGGTGAAGTCAGTGGGAGGATTGAAATTGGCTGGTTAATTTCTTCTCTTCCTTCATTTAAGAAATCCTCAAAAATTATTAGGTCCCTAAAATGATTAAGTTATAGTGATAACTAAGTCATAGCCTCCTATTAAGTGAGTGATAATGAGTCCATTAGTTTAATAATCATTGGAGGCCCAAAGGCCTGGTGCTTATTGACTAATGGAATTATCATTCATAGTATGATAATTTGGTTGAGTCTTTCTAATGGTGGTCAGGTTGGCCGGCCAAAGTCGGGCCTGATCATTTATTGGTTCGATTCATCAAATCAAGTCATGTTAATGGTTAGACCTAACCAGATCTTTTCAGTGGAGGCCAAAGCCTACTCATTAGGTTCTGGGGCAAAATTAATTACTAGAAGTTGTTTAGAGAAACAACTGGTTATGAACCTACCCATAGATGCACATGGGTTGACCAACCAAAGTTGGGCTCGTATGTAGTCTCTGTGGATTCTAGTACCCACTAAGGAATTAAAGTAATTCCTCGAATTGGAGGTTAAGGCTACCAGTTCGTAAAAATATTGGGAGAAACTTTAGACTAAAGTCCAAGTCTTTAGTATTAATAATTTATATACTAATAGAGGTCTGGTTTTCCTTTATGCAGCTATGGCCACTGTCCTGTCACTCCGGTCATTATTAGATAATGACAAGCTCATGGGATCGAATTTCGATAGCTGGTATCAAAAATTAAAAATCATCCTTGAGCATGAGTGGATCCTTTATGTAGTAACGGATCCTGCACCCAAGAAGCCAGCTCCGAACGTGAGAAGGACGGTCTGAGATACTTATCAGAAGTGGCTCAACGACCGCACCACCGTTCGGTGCATAATGCTAGCGGCAATGAATGATGAGTTTAGCCACAGGTTTGAGAATGCCCAGCCATAGGAGATGCTTCACATGTTGAGCGACTCCTTTGGCACGCCTAACGATGTTGAAAGGCACAAAATTAGTTATGCCATTTTCAATGCTCGGATGAGGGTTGGGGCCTCAGTCATCGATCATGTACTGTACATGATTGAAATGATTGAGCGCCTAAGTAAACTGGGCTTTCCCTTGCACGAGCAGCTCGCTAAGGATGCGATCCTTAATTCATTGCCCAAGTCCTTTCTCCCCTTCCTTACTCATTTTCGAATGACAAAGCCTGCAGTGAACTACCATGGCTTGTTGGGGTTGCTGCAGAACTTTGAGAAGGACCACCAGCTCCATAAGAAGTTGGTGAATGTTGTGGGAGGATCTTCTTCTGATCGTCGACCCTTTAAGAAATGAAAGAAGAACAAGAAGAAGAAGAATAAGAAGGTGCAGTCACATGGTGGGACGTCTGCATAGGGTCAGACCAAGAAGCGTAAGCTCGACTAGAGCCAGGCGGAGTGCTTCTTTTGCAAGAAGCAGGGGCACTGGAAGAGGAACTGTCCTCTATACATTACCTCCCTGGACTCAAACAGGCCGAAGAAGAAGCAAGGTAATTATATGATAACACCTTGCAACTTTTCGATTTGTAATACTACTACCTGGGTATTGGATACCGAAAGCCCTTATCATATTTGCAATTCGATGCAGGGTCTGTAGGTCAGTAGGAGATTTGATGACGGTGAGAGGTTCCTGAATGTTGGAGATGGAAGCAAAGTTTCAGTTCTAGCTTTAGGAATCATGAACCTTGTAATCAATTCTCGTAATGTAATTCTGAGTGAATGTCACTATTGTCTAAGCTTTTTATTGAATATTATTTCTGTAGGCCTTTTGGCCATGTACGATTATGAATTTTTAATAAAAGAAAATATTTGCAATATCATTTTGAATGGTGTTACAATATTTGTTGGACAAATAAATAATAGAATTTGCTTACTATCGTAGCCTGTTAATGTGGTTCAAACCTTCGGTAAACATCCTAGAATAGATAATATGTCAGAAGTCTATCTTTGGCACTGTAGGCTAGGTCATATCAATAAGAACAGGATAAACAAGTTGGCTCAAG
Source organism: Elaeis guineensis (assembly GCF_000442705.2). Taxonomy (NCBI): domain Eukaryota; kingdom Viridiplantae; phylum Streptophyta; class Magnoliopsida; order Arecales; family Arecaceae; genus Elaeis; species Elaeis guineensis. The sequence continues at coordinate 36,688,214 of NC_026007.2, read as the reverse complement.
AAGGAATTCTTGAAGTTGATGATTGTGAATCACTTCCAACCTGTGAGTCCTGTCTTCTTGAGAAAATGATCAAGTCACCTTTTACTGAAAAAGATGAGAGAGCCAGTGAACTCTTGGGTCTGGTATATTCTGATGTATGTAGACCCATGAGCTCAAGTGCAAGAGGTGGATATTTCTACTTCATAACCTTCACAGACGACCTATCGAGGTATGGGTATGTCTACTTAATGAAGCATAAGTCGGAGTCATTTGAAATGTTCAAAGTATTCCGAAATGAGGTAGACAAATAAACTGGAAAGTATATTAAAACTCTTCGATCTGATCGAGGAGGTGAATACCTTTCCAATGATTTTCTGACATATCTTGGGGAGAATGGGATTCTCTCTCAGTGGACACCTCCTGGAACACCACAGCATAATGGTGTGTCTGAAAGAAGGAATCGGACTTTGTTGGACATGGTTCGATCCATGATGGGGTTTGCTGGTCTGCTGATCTCCCTCTGGGGATATGCGCTTGAATCGGCTTGTTACCTTCTAAATAGGATTCCAAGTAAGTCTGTAACCAAAATGCCATATGAGATATGGATAGGATGTAGGCCAGTACTCTCGCACCTTAGGGTTTGGGGGTGTCCAGCTTATGTTAAACGTTTAATTACGGACAAGCTTGGACCTAGGTCTGACAAGTGTAATTTCATAGGATACCCAAAAGAGACCAAACGATATTATTTCTACCTAGCTGATGAGCAAAAGGTGTTTGTCAGCCTTAAGACAATCCTTTTAGAAAAGGAGTTCCTTGGTGAAGGGACTGTTGCCTCTAAGGTCGAACTTGAGGAAGTTCGGCAGATGGAAAAACCGACACAAGTAGCTGAACCTGAACCGAATTTGGTTAGACCAAATCAGGAGCCCATTGTTCCTGCATCCTTAAGGTGGTCTGATAGAGTACCATATCAACCGGACAGATACTATGGTTTCTTGGTCCGGGATGGAGATGCTATCGAACTTGATGAAAATGATGAGGATTCGATCACCTACATGGATGCAATGCAGAGACCTGACTCTGAGAAATGGCTAGAGGTCATGAAATCCAAAATGGAGTCCATGAAGGTCAACGATGTGTGGATATTGGTTGACCCACCCGAAGGAGTAAAACCCATAGGGTGTAAATGGGTCTTCAAGAGGAAGAGGGGCACAGATGGAAAGGTGAAAACCTATAAAGCCCGTCTGGTTGCCAAGGGATATCGTCAACGTTATGGTATAGACTATGATGAGATATTTTCTCCTATGGCAATGCTCAAATCTATTCGGATTATGCTTGCGATAGCTGCCCATTTGGACTATGAAATCTAGCAGATGGATGTGAAAATAACTTTCCTAAATGGAGAGCTGGACGAAGAAGTGTATATGATACAACCTGAAGGATTCACATCCACAGATGAGTCTAAGGTGTGCAGGCTACAGAGGTCCATTTATGGACTTAAGCAGGCATCTCAGAGTTGGAACATACATTTTGATAAGACGATCAAGACGTATGACTTCGTTAAGAATGGAGAAGAGCCCTGCATTTATAAGTGGGCTAATGGTCCAGTTGTGGTATTTCTTGTATTGTATGTGGATGATATTCTCTTAATCGAGAATGATGTCCCTGCATTACAGGAAATAAAGATTTGACTGTCGTCACAATTCTCCATGAAGGATCTGGGAGAAGCTTCCTACATCCTAGGGATGAAGATCTATAGGGATAGATCTAAAAGGTTGCTTGGCTTATCCCAGTCCACGTACATTGATACTATGCTGAAGAAGTTCAGCATGGAGAATTCCAAGAAAGTGTTGGAGCATGATCCTGGCTCCTCTCATGGACCTTGGGTGCAGCAGAACCAGCAACGAACAAATCTGGAGACTTCTGGACTCGATCGAAGGCCCTTGATGAAATCAGCCTGGTTGTTGTCTTCTTCATCAGCCTTTCGTTCCAGATGAAGAACGCCTCTAAGATTACCTCTAAAAACTCCAAGATCTGGTACCCAACAAATCAGGCCTGGATCGACGTCTTTCAATTTATAGATCTTGAATCGGGGCATTCTAGATAGGGAAGAAGGTAGATAGAACCAGACCTTGCAGATCTGTCCTGCTGCAGTCTTTCCTGTAGATCTATTGATGGAGATCTCACCCGCGCCTCAAACGACCTCAAATCAACTCCAGATCTGAGAAAAATTTGTACCAACCTTGTAGCAAGAGATTTCAAGTCCTAGACCTGATGTTTGGGTGGCTGCAAGAGAGGGAGAGGCAATATGGTTGGTGGCACAAAGGGGGAGGGGCTCAAAACCCTAGCGCCTCCCCTGCTTTTCCTGCCTTCTATGGACCTGGTGGCAAGAAACCCTAGGGTTTCTTGCTCTTGGGGCATGGAGAATAGCTGAAGAGAGAGGGAGAAGAGAGAGAGAGACTTGGGAGAAAGGGTTTTCGTATTTCTTGGCTTAATCAAACCTATACAATGCATGTATATATAAACACAGGGTCAAGTGATCCAAACACAAAACTCTTTTGACCAACTCTATGGGAGATTAGGTTAACCCAAGCCCATGTACACCCATGACTCGACCTAATCTCACCTATCCTGGTCCTAGACCTGGCCCATAAAGAGTTGGTCCCTTGAGGCCCACATAACCTAGACCTCAAGAACCCGAAAGGCCCACAGCCTTTCAACTTAGGGCCCAACTAGCCCTAGAGCCTCCATGAAGCCCTCATGAATGATGGACCTTGGCCTTAGCCTTGGTCCCCTAGGCCTTGGGCACACCACCTGGATCACAACAATCTCTACCTTGGTGTCCCAAGGCCTCAACCAGCTCCACTCTGTCCATCAGCTGAATCAGCTCAACACATCTCTGAAAGCTGTCCAGTGGAAGTACCTTCGTAAATGCATCAGCTAGGTTCTCCTTGGTGTGTACCTTTACCAGCTCCACCTCGCCATCCTCCACAAGCTTCTTGATCCGATGATATCAAATATCGATGTGCTTTGTCTTTGCATGATAGACTGAGTTCTGTGCTAATAGAAGTGCACTCTGACTGTCATAGTGCACTCTAATGGCCTCCTGAGTAAGGCCCATCTCCGTCAACAAACCCTTCAACCAATTGCCTTCTTAGCTACTTTTGTCAGCCCGATGTATTCCATCTCTGTAGTGGATAGGGCCGTGATAGGCTGCAGACTTGATCTCCAAGAAATAGGACCTCCATATAGGCTAAAGATGAAGCCTGTCATAGACCTCCGGGTATCCACATCTCCATCGAAGTCTGCATCTACATAACTGCCAATCAGCCCCTGAGCCTCCTTGGACATGTCAGAGTATCCCACTGCACCTCCTCGCTATTCGTAGCAGATGCCAACTCCAACTGAACCCGCCAGGTATCTGAATATCCACTTCAGAGCTCTCCAGTGCTCCCTGCCAGGCTACGCCATGAACCTGCTAACCTGACTCACTGCATGAGCGATGTCTGGCCTACAACAGACCATCGCATACATCAAGCTCCCAACTCCTGAAGCATAAGGAACCATCTCCATCTCCTGAGCCTCCACCTCAGTCTGTGACGCCATGGTCTTCGAGAGTCTGAAGTGACCGACAAGTGGCAGCTCCACCGACTTTGCTTCCTTCATCCTGAACCTCTCTAAGACCTTCTGTATATAGCCCCCCTGAGATAGATGCAGCACCCTCCGGGCTCGGTCTCTAAAAATCTCCATGCCTAGGATCTTCCTTGCAGGGCCCAAATCCTTCATCTCAAACTCCCGAGATAAGGATGCCTTCAGATCCTGCACAACCTTCCTACTCTTGCATGCTATAAGCATGTCATCCACATACAAGAGTAGGAACACCCTAGAACCATCCTCAAGAGACTGAACATAAACACAGGGATCAAACTCGCACCTAGAAAGTCCAATGCTGCGCACATAGGAGTCGAACCACTTATACCATTGCCTCGGTGACTGCTTCAGCCCGTACAACGACTTCTGCAACAAACAAACCTTTCCCTCTGATCCTGGATCCCTAAAATCGGGTGGCTGCTCCATGTAAATCCTCTCCTCCAAATGCCCATGGAGGAACGTCGTCTTGACATCCATCTTCTCCAGCTTTAAATCCTGAGCTTCTACTATGCTCAGCAACACTCTGATGGAAGTATATCTAACAACGGGAGAGAAAACCTCGCTGAAGTCGATGCCTTCCTTCTGGGAGTATCCCTTGGCCACTAACCTCACCTTGAATCTAATACCTCCCTGCTCTGAAGGCTCTTCCTTACGACTGTAGACCCATTTGCAGCCAATGAGCCTCTTCCCCTATGGCAACTGCACCAATCGCCACGTCTGGTTCTGATGGAGAGACTGCATCTCCTCGGACATCGCTTGGACCCACCGCTCTCTGTCCTGGCTCTCAATAGCCTCCTGATATGTATATGGGTCTCTATTCACTGTCACTAGGGCATATGATAGCATCTCCTCGAAGCCATATCGGTCCGGTTGCCTGATGGTCCTCTTGGGCTTGTGTAGGGCAACACCGATATCAGTCCTCAGTCCAGCTCACTCCTGCTGGACCTCTCCGCCTCGATCATCCGTCTGAGTCCTCTCCACCTGTGGAGACACCTTAGATAGTTTCTCCATCTGAATGTCATGTTCTCCTGTAGTACCTGCAAGAGGCAAAATCAAAAAGGTAAGCTGTCCAGCAGTGCCCTGCTGGACCTCCTCCTGCTCCTGCTGCTCCTCCATACCTGCTCGCCTCCGTAGGACTAACTCCTCATCAAAAGTCACATCCCGACTAATGATGACCTTCTTTTCCAAGGGATCCCACAGCCTGTATCCCTTAACTCCTCGCGAATAGTCTAGAAACACCGTCTTGCGTGATCTGGCGTCTAGCTTGCTCCGCTCACCAGCTCCAATGTGCACATAGGCCGTGCACCCAAATACCGGTAGATGGCCCAGCCTAACTGTCCTCCCAGACCACACCTCCTCTAGAAGCCTGCCATCCAACCTGATGTGAGGTGATCGATTGACCAAATAACCCACTGCGTCAACTGTGTCAACCCAGAATGCCTTTGGAAGCCCTGCCTGCAGCCTCATGCATCGTGCCTTTTCCAGAAGTATTCTATTCATCCTCTCAGCCACCCCATTCTGCTGTGGAGTCTCCTTAACTGAGAAGTGTCTCTTGATCCCACACTCCTCATAGTAGTCCTGGAACTCTCTGCTGGTGTACTCCCCGCCATTGTCTGACCTCAGACACTTCATGCTCCTCCCCTGCTCCTCCACCTCAGCTCTCCAGATCTTGAACTTGGTGAAGACCTCAGACTTCTCTCTCATAAAGTAAATCTAGAGTTTTCTTGAGAAATCATCAATCAGGATCATGAAGTATCTGGCCCCATTCGTAGCTAAAATTGGGGCTGGTCCCCACACATCCGTGTGTACTAACTCCAGAGGGGCTGCACTGCGGGTTGTACTAATGTTGAACTGAATTCTCCTCTGCTTTTCTATCTGGCAAGGCTCACAGATCTCCCCTGTAGCACCATCTTCCAGATCAGAGATGAATCCTCTCCTGCTCAACTCCCTCAGCCTCTTGTCACCCATGTGGCCTAGGCGGTAGTGCCACATCCTGTAAGCCCCCTGCTGGTCCTGTGCTGTAACTGCTGCATCAGACTCTTCGGTCACCACAGATCCCTCCATGCGATAGAGATTATTGTCCAACCTCCTGCCTCTCATCACCACCATAGCTCCATTGGAGATGTTTAATACTCTGCTTCTAGCCCTACTGCTGAAGCTGTATCCACTGCGCTCCAAGTAGCCTAGTGACACCAGATTCTTTTTCAGCTCCGAGACGTGCTTTACATTTGTCAATATCCTCACAATCCCATCAAACATCCTCACCCTGACTGTCCCTATCCCAGCCACCTCGCAAGGATGATTGTCGTCTAGAGTCACTGATCCCTCATCTATCTTGGTGTATGTCGCAAATCAAGACCTGTGTGGTGTGTAGTGATGTGAGTACGCAGAGTCTAGTGTCCACTCCTCTGTGTAATGCCTGTGACCATCTGATACCACAAGTAGATCATCCTCCACCTACTGCCCAGCAACTGCACTCACTGATTCTGAGCCACTTGTTTCTCCCTTCTTGCTCTTCCATAGTGGACATTCTCGCTTGAAGTGCCCGAACTCATTGCACTTGAAGCATTTCATCTCTTTCTTTCCCTTCCTGGACTTGGACCGCCCCCTGGACTTGCTTCTGCCTCTGCCTCTACCTGTCCTCTCCCCTACTGCCAAACCCTCCTAGGGAGCCCGATCTCTGGTCAACCTTTTCCTTTGCTCATTAGACCTCAGCACCGAGACCATGTCCTCATATTCCAGAGTCTCCTTGCTGTAGAGCAGTGTAGTCACCAAAGAGTCATATGATCCTGGCAGTGAACACAAAAGCAACAGGGACTTGTCCTCCTCATCCAACTTCACCCCGATATTCATCAACTCCGTGCACAACTGGTCGAACCTCTGAATGTGGCCAATCACATCAGATCCCTCCTGCATCCGAAGACTGTACAACCTCTTCTTCAGTATTAGCTTGTTGCACATATTCTTCCCCATATACATGATGTGCAACTTCGACCAAAGGCCCTTTGGGGTCTTTTCTTCCAGCACTGAATACAATGCCGCATCCGCCAAACATCCTCTGATCACCGAGCATGCTTTCTTCTCCAACGATGCCCACTGTCTATCTATCATTCCCTCAGGCTTCTCATCCAAAGCCTGATCCAGATCTGCTTGCACCAGAAGATCCTCCATCCGGATTTTTCACATGAAAAAATTTCTCTTGCCATCAAACTTCTCAAAATCGACCTTCATATTGCTGCCCATGACTAGATCCAAGCCAAACAAGCAATATAAAATCAAGAAGTGTAGAATATACCTTGATGGTACCTTGTTGAAAATTTTCAGCACTGGGATCTTCAACTTCTCACGCTTGAAACTGCTTCCTCACCATCGTGGCTCTGATACCAACTATTGGAGCATGATCCTAGCTCCTCCCATGGACCTTGGGTGTAGCAGAACTAGCAACGAACAAATCTGGAGACTTCTGGACTCGATCGAAGGCCCTTGATGAAATCAACCTGGTTGCTGTCTTCTTTATCAGCCTTTCGTTCCAGATGAAGAACACCTCTAAGATCACCTCTAAAAAGTCTAAGATCTGGTACCCAATCAGATCAGGCCTGGACCAAGGTTTTTCAATTTATAAATCTCAAATTAGAATATTCTAGATAGGAAAAAAGATAGATAGAACCAGACCTTACAAATCTGTCCTGCTGCAGCCTTTCCTGTAGATCTGTTGATGGAGATCTCACCCACACCTCAAACGACCTCAGATCAACACCAAATCTGAAAGAAACTTGTACCAATCTCATAGAAAGATATTTCAAGTCCTGGACCTGATGTTTGGGTGGCTGCAAGAGAGGGAGAGGCAATATGGTTGGCGGAACAAAGGGGGAGGGGCTCAAAACCCTAGCGCCTCCCCTGCTTTTCCTGCCTTCTATGGACCTGGCGGCAAGAAACCCTAGGGTTTCTTGCTCCTGGGGCATGGAGAATAGCTAAAAAGAGAGGGAGAAGAGAGAGAGAGACTTGGGAGAAAGTGTTTTCGTATTCCTTGGCTTAATCAAACCTATACAGTGCATGTATATATAAACACAGGGTCAAGTGACCCAAACCCAAAACTCCCTTGATCAACTCTATGGGAGATTAGGTTAACCCAAGTCCATGTACACCCATGACTCGACCTAATCTCACCTATCCTGGGTCCAGACCTAGCCCATAAAGAGTTGGTTCTCTTGAGGCCCACATAACCTAGACCTCAAGAATCTGAAAGGCCCACAGCTTTTCAACCTAGGGCCCAACTAGCTCTAGAGCCTCCATGAAGCCCTCATGAATGATGGACCTTGGCCTTAGCCTTGGTCCCCTGGGCTTTGAGCACACCATCTGGATCATAACAGAAAGGCTATCTACCGATAGGCCATGTAATTTCTCTCTCGAAGAAGGATTGTCCGACAACACCTCAAGAGAGAGAGCATATGGGTAGAATTCCATATACTTCGGCAATGGGATCTATCATGTACGTCATGACATGTACACAACCAGATGTGGCGTACTCACTAGGAGTAGTGAGTAGATACCAATCTGATCTAGGGGAGAATCACTGGAAGGTTGTTAAAATCATCCTAAAGTATTTAAGAAATACTAAGGACCAGTGGCTTGTTTATGGTAAATCGGACTTGAGACTTATAGGGTTTACAGACTCTAATTTTTAGTCTGATCACGATGACAGCAAGACTGTGTCGGGATTTATTTTTACCCTTAATGGTGGGGCTGTCTGCTGAAAAAGTTTCAAGCAGCACACTGTGGCTGATTCAATTTGTGAGGTGGAGTATGTCGCTGCATCAGATGCTGCCAAAGAAGCGGTGTGGCTGAGGAAATTTATCACCGAGCTTGGAGTGGCACCCTCCCTTGTTGGTCCAGTTCTTCTCTACTGTGACATCTCTGGAGCCATTGCTCAGGCGAAGGAACGGAAGGCACACCAGCGGATGAAGCATATTCTGTGCCGCTACCATCTCATCCAGGAAATCATGGTTCGAGGTAACGTTGACCTTCAGAAGATCGACGAGAAAGAGAACCTGGCTGATCCATTCACTAAAGCCATTGCGGTGAAGGAGTTCAACGACTTCAAGTCAAAGATGGGTATTAGATACTGCACTGATTGGCTTTAGGTCAAGGGGGAGATTGTTGGGAATAGTGTCCCAAAATCAATCGTCAGCCTGTTGACGGTTGTGCTCCTTTTGTATTTGTACATAAATTATAAATAAATAAAAATTATTTTGATATTTTTTATCATAAATTGTTTCATCTTCTAATGAACTCCTGTGTTGTGATGAAGTCCTTAGGACTATTTAGACTCGACAAAGGAAGATTTGTCGTTTAGTCCTTAAACCTGTTCGCGACCAAATGATACGTTGTTACCAAGGACAATAATATTTATCGAGCATAGGTCGTTGTGTGCTATATAGGTTGGTTGTCCTCTTAACCAAGGAGTGTGGAGATACTGGAATGGCATACAGGAGAGATGTAAGGGTACATCTGTACTGAACGTGACCGACTTTGGAGCTATCTCTGCTGTCAAGATTTACTCCGATGGGATATGGGTATAAATGTCCCTCCGATCTGAGACCGCCATGGTGACTTGCAAGCAACTCATTGCACTTAGGCACTGGACTACCTGAATTTCCAATTCAGTGACGGAAGGATGCTGGGTGTAGTCAAGTACTTGACTTGTCGGTGCGTGTGTCAAGATGGTATTGACCACTCCAGTTCAGGAGCTGTGTACAGTCATGTTTCAATTTAGCAAAACCTTGACCAGGGTAGTCCTAGTGAGGAGTCACAGGATTATTTGAGTTGAGCACGATTCGGATGATCTGATCAGGGTTGACAGTTTAACATTGAGTCATCCTAAACACAGGGGTCAAAAGGAATGAATCATACAGTAACCATATTCACATAGGTTTTGAGTGTTGCGATTGTAACTATTCGATATATCCGAATATCGGGTACCATTGCTAGATGGTCACTTTGATTAGTACAGAAATTGGTTCCTGTGCTACCGGCTTGGTTCGAACCTATGGGGTCACACACATTAGAGGTTCCTATCTGATCTGATGGCTAATGAAGAGTCCTAATATTCATGGACTATGAGTCCTATGTGTCTGGGATTCTATGATCGAGAATTAGGATTCTCTGATCATGAGTCCCACACATTTTGGGTATCGGGGTCAAGAGTCCCACTGGTTTGGGACTCTTCGATCAAGGTTTCATATCGATGGACTTTGATATCCGATTGCCCATCGGATTTGGACTCAGTATTTATGAGATATTTAATTAGTGATTTGATCATTAATTAACTCAATTTGATTGAATAATTATTTTTGAATCAAGTCCAATTGAATTGGATTCAGTTGGGTTTGACCCGATTAGGTTAAGAGTTGACCTAATCATCGAGATGGTTTGGTCCCTGATTTGATTAGGGGTTGGGCTTAGTCAATTTTTGATTTGATTAGAATTTTATTGAGCTTAATTAAGCCTAATTAAGTTGAGTTTAAATTATTCTAATTGGGCCTATCTTATTTTAATTAAATTGGTTCAATTAGGTTAGTTTAAAATGAGAAACCACCTTGACCCTAACTCCCATGCGCCCATTTGAATTCACGAGAAGGAACTTCTCATGAATTTTCTCCCACGCAAAGGCCATCCCACGCCCATCCTTTCTGTGCCAAATGGATAGATAAAGATGATTCGTTGGCCATTTAAATTCAAATGAAGTTTGAATTTGAATGGGCAACCAACCAACTCCATGCGCCCCCTCTTATCTTGTGCACCACTTTATTTACATGAGAAAGAGTTTCTCATGTAAACCCTCCATGCACAAATGAAGCCACGCCCCTTCTCTTCTCACACCCAAGTGGATAGGGATGAGTTGGTTTGCATTTGAATTCAAATTCGATTTGAATTCAAATGTGCAACCACTTATCTTTATCCTCTCACGCGGATAAGACACATCTTGTGTTGTTTTAAAAAGAGGAGAAAGGTGGGGCATGCGTAGAAAATTTTTGAGAGATAGCTTGGGGCGTGAGGAAGCCTTGTGCATGAGGTGAAGGTCCAAAACCTTTCGAGAGAAAAGGAAAGAAAAGAAAAAAAAGTGGACGCAGGGTTTTCAGTGTGTTCCTTAGGGTTTCAACCTGGGGTTCAAGAAGTGAGTTAGTGAGCTACGAGTGTCGTGAACCCACCAAATTTAAGGGAGAGTATCATCTACCTCTCAAGCATGTTTACTGGTGATCCAGAGCATCTGTGGAATCAACAGACATCGATCGAAGGAGTTCGATCAGCATCGACCGTCGAAAAGGCTCTACAATGAGCTAGCACTCGTGAGGAGCCGATCAGATCGAGAGCTTCATGTGGATGATCCACAGAGGCTAGACACACTGTATGACTATGTTGTGATGATCAAACCCTCCCGACGGTGATCAGATTACGGTGATCGACTTCCCACACAAAGGTATTGTGTTCTGAACACAGAACAGTAAATTATTTACTGTTCAAATTTGAATTTCAAATTTAAATGCATGCATGCTATATATCATATTTAGATCCTAGTGTAGGGTAAACATATGTTAATTAATTAGATTAATTAATAATTTCCACTATAAAATAGTGATTTTGAAAAAGTTTTAAAATTATCATTTTACCCGTGCACTCAAATTTCACTACATGTTGGAGATGGAAGATCAGTTCCAGTTCTAGCATTAAGAATCTTGAAACTTGTATTTGAGTCTCATACCATTGTTCTTAATGATTGTCATTTCTATCCTAATTTCTTTTTAAATGTTATTTCTGTAGGCCTTCTGATCAAAAATGATTATGAAATTTCAATAAAGAAACAAGTTTGTAATATCATTATGAATGGTGTTACTATTTTTTATGGATATTTGAACAATGGTGTGTATATATTATCACAACCTGTTAACGTAGTCTATTCTACTGGCAAGCACCCTAGATTAGATAGTATATCAGATATCTACTTATGGCACTGTAGGCTAGGTCATATAAACAAGAATAGGATAAACAGGTTGACTCAAGAGGGAATCTTCGAAGTCAATGATTATAAATCACTTCCAACCTGTGAGTCCTATCTTCTTGATAAAATGATCAAGTCACCTTTTACTGAAAAAGGTGAGAGAGCTATTGAGCTCTTATGCCTAGTACATGCTGATGTATGTGGGCCCATGAGCACAAGTGCTAGAGGTGGATATTTCTACTTCATCACTTTCACGGATGATCTATCCAGATATAGATATGTCTTTCTGATGAAACATAAGTCGGATTCATTTAAAATGTTCAAATGATTCTGAAGTAAAGTAGAAAAATAAACTAGAAAGAGTATTAAAACTCTTCGGTCTGATCGAGGAGGAGAATATCTTTCTAGTGAGTTTCTCACATATCTAGGAGAGAATGAGATTCTCTCCCAATAGACTCCTCTAGGAATACCACAGTATAATGATGTGTCTGAAAGGAGAATCGGACTTTGTTAGACATGGTCCGATCCATGATGGATTTTGCCAGCTTGTCGGTATCCTTCTGGGGATATACACTCGAATCGACCTGTTATCTATTAAATAGGATTTCAAGTAAGACTGTAATTAAGACTCCATATAAGATATGGATAGGGCGTAAGCCAGCACTTTCACACCTTAGGGTCTGGGGGTGCCCGACCTGAAGTGAATTCAGTGCAGAGATAAAACGATAATTTTAAATTTTTTTCAAAATTATAATTTTATAGTGGAAATTATTAATTAATCTAATTAATTAATATATATTAACCCTACACAAAGATCTAAATATGATATATATAGCATGCATTTAAATTTAAAATTTTGAATTCTAAAGTAAATCTTTTACTGTTATGTGTTCAGAATACATTACCTTTGTGCAGGTAGTTGATCGCCGCAGTCTGATCACCGTTGGAAAGGTCTGATCATCACAATACAGCCACATAGTATGTCTGGCCTCTACGGATCATCCACATGAAGCTCTCGATCTGATCGGCTCCTCACGAATGCTAGTTCATCACAGAATCCTTTCGACGGCTGATGCTGATCAAACTCCTTCGATTGATGTCTGTCGACTTCTCAGATGCTCTGAATTATTAACAAAGGTGGTTGAGAGGTTGGTGAAGCTCTCCCTAAAGTTTGGTGGCCTCACGACACTTGTAGCTCACCTTCTCACTTACCGAACCCCAGGCAGAAACCCTAGGGTACTCACTAAAAACCCTGCACCCACTTTTGTTTCTTTTCTTTTCTTTTCTCTCATAAGTTTTTGAACTTCCAACTCATGCACAAGGCTTCCTCATGCCCACTATTCTCTCTCAAAAAAATTCTATGCACGCCCCACCTTCTCTTCTCTTTTAAAATAGTGCAAGACGCATCTTATCCGCATGAGAGGATAAAGATAAGTGGTTGCTCACTTAAATTCAAATCAAATTTGAATTCAAATGCAAACCAACCCATCCTTATCCACTCTGGGTGAGAGAAGAGAGGAGGCATGAGTTCTTTGTGCATGGATAATTTACATGAAAAACTCTTTCTCGTGTAGATTAAATGGCACACAAGATAAGGTGGGTGGCGCATGGATTAGTTGCCCATTCAAATTCAAACATCCTTTGAATTTGAATGGCCAACAAACCAATCTTTATCCAGATAAATGGCACACAAGGGAGGGCGTGGGAAGGCTTCTATGTGGGAGAAGAGAGGAGGCATGGGTTCTTTGTGCATGGAGAATTTACATGAGAAACTCTTTCTCGTGTAGATTAAATGGCGCACAAGATAAGGTGGGTGGCGCATGGATTAGTTGCCCATTCAAATTCAAACATCCTTTGAATTTGAATGGCCAACAAACCAATCTTTATCCAGATAAATGGCGCACAAGGGAGGGCGTGGGAAGGCTTCTATGTGGGAGAAATTTTATGAGAAGATGTTTCTCGTGAATTCAAATGGGCGCAGATAAGTGAGGTGGCATAGGGAGATGAGGTCAAAGTGGTTTCAACCTAATTGAGCCAACATAATCAAAATAGGTTAGGCACAATTAGACTAAGTTAAACCCAACTTAATTAGGCTTAATTAGACTCAATAAAATTTTAATCAAATCAGAAATTGACTAAGTCCAACCCCTGATCAGATCAGGGACCAAACCATCTTGGCGATTAGGTCAACACTTAACCTAATCGGGTCAAACCCAACTGAATCCAATTCAATTGGACTTGATCCAAAAATAATTACTCAATAAAATTGAGTTAATTAGTAATTAAATCATTAATTAAACCTCTCATAAATATTGAGTCCAAATTCGATGGGCAATCGGGCATCAGAGTCCATCGATATGAAACCCTGATCAAAAAGTTCCAAATCAGTGGGACTCTTGACCCCGGTATCCAAAATGTGTGGAAATCATGATTAGAGAATCCTGATTCTTGATCATAGAGTTATAGACATGTAGGACTCAAAGTCCACGAGCATTAAGACTCTTCACCAGCCATCAGATCAGATAGGAACCTCTAATGTGTGTGACCCCGCAGGTTCGAACCTAAGCCGGTAGCATAGGAACCAATTCTTGTACTAATCAAAGTGACCATCTAGCAATGGTATCCGATATCTAGATAGTTTGAATAGTCACAATCACAACATTCAGAACCTACGTAAATATGATTACTGTATAATTCATCCCTTTTGACCCCTATTATTTAGGACGACTCAGGGTTAAACTGTCAACCCTGATCAGATCATCCGAATCGTGCTCAACTCAATCAGTCCTGTGACTCCTCACTAAGACTACCCTGGCCAAAATTTTGCTAAATTGAAACATAACTGTACACAGCTCCTGAACTGGAGTGGTCAATCCCATCTTGACACACGCACTGACAAGTCAAGTACTTGACTACACCCAGCAGCCTTTCGTCACTGAATTAGAAATTCAGGTAGTCCAGTGCCTAAGTGCAGTGAGTTGCTTGCAAGTCACCGTAGCAGTCTCAGGTCAGAGGGACAGTTATACCCATATCCCATCGGAAGAAATCTTGACAGCAGAAAAAGCTCTGGAGTCGGTCACGTTCAGTGCAGATGTACCCTTACATCTCACCTGTATGCCATACCAGTGTCTCCACACTCTTTGGTTAAGAGGATAACCAACCCATATGGCACACAATGACCTATGCTTGATAAACGTTGTTGTCCTTGGTAACAACGTATCATTTGGTCGTGAACAGATTTAAGGACTAAATGATAAATCCTCCTTTGTCGAGTCTAAAGAGTCCTAAGGACTTTACCACAACACAGGAGTTCATTAGAAGATGAAACAATTTGGGATGAAAAATATCAAAATAACTTTTATTTATTTATAAGCTATATACTAATACAAGAAAGAGCACAACCGTCAACAGGCTGACGATTGACTTTGGGACACTATTTCCAACACGACCTATGTCAAACAGTTAGCTATAGATAAATTTGGACCTAGGTCTAATAAATACACATTCATAAGGTACCCCAAAGAGACCAAAAGATATTTTTTCTACCATGCTGATGAACAAAAGATGTTCATCAGCCTTAAGGCAACCTTTTTAGAAAAGGAGTTCCTTGGAGAAAGAACCATTGCCTCTAAGGTTGAACTTAATGAAGTTCAACAGATAGAAGGACTGACACCAATAGCTGAACCTGAGTCGGATTTGATTGGATCAGATCTGGAGCCCAATGTACCTACACCATTAAGGCGATCCGATTGAATACCGCATCAGTCGGATAGATACTATAGTTTCTTGATCCGGAATGATGATCCCATCGAACTCGATGAGAATGATTAGGATCCGATCATCTATATGGATGCAATGCAGAGACCTAATTCTGAGAAATAACTTGAAGCCATGAAATTCAAAATGGAGTCCATGAAGGTCAACGATGTATGAACATTGGTTGACCCACTTGAAGGGGTTAAAT
Source organism: Elaeis guineensis (assembly GCF_000442705.2). NCBI lineage: Eukaryota > Viridiplantae > Streptophyta > Magnoliopsida > Arecales > Arecaceae > Elaeis > Elaeis guineensis. The sequence goes on along the minus strand of NC_026007.2, from coordinate 36,672,627 downwards.
CCATTGGGTGTAAATGGGTCTTCAAAAGAAAAAGTAGCGCAGACAAAAAGGTGGAGACCTATAAAGCCCTTCTGGTTGCCCCCTTGCATAAGCAGCTTGGGAAAGATGCAATACTGAACTCGCTGCCCAAGTCTTATCTCCCATTTCACACTTATTATAAAATGAAAAAGTCTGAAGTAAACTACCACGGGTTACTGGGATTGCTTCAGAACTTTGAGAAGGTTCACCAACTATTGGGAATAGTGTCCCAAAGCCAATCATCAGCCTATTGACAGTTGTGCTTATTTTTGTATTTGTACATGAATTATGAATTAATAAAAATTATTTTGATATTTTTCATCACAAAATATTTCATCTTCTAATGAACTCCTATGTTGTGGTGAAGTCCTTAGGACTATTTAGACTCGACAAAGGAGGATTTGTTGTTTAGTCCTTAAATCTATTCGCAACCAAATGATACATTGTTACCAAGGACGACAACATTTATCAAGCATAGGTCGTTGTGTGCCATATAGGTTGGTTGTCCTTTTAACCAATGAGTGTGGAGAAACTGGTATGGCATACAGGTGAGATGTAAGGGTACATCTGCAATGAACGTGACCGACTCCGGAGCTATTTCTGCTGTCAAGATTTGCTCCGATGGAATATGGGTATAAATATCCCTCCGACCTGAGACCGCCACAGTGACTTGCAAGCAACTCACTACACTTAGGCACTGGACTACCTGAATTTTTAATTCAGTGATGGAAGGCTGCTGGGTGTAGTCAAGTACTTGACTTGTCAGTTCGTGTGTCAAGATGGGATTGACCACTCTAGTTTAGGAGCTGTGTACAGTCATATTTTAATTTAGTAAAATCTTGGCCAGGGTAGTCCTTGTGAGGAGTCACAAGACTGTTTGAGTTGAGCATGATTCGGATGATCTGATTAGGGTTGACAGTTTAACCCTGAGTCATCCTAAACACAGGGGTCAAAAGGATGAATTATACAGTAACCATATTCATGTAGGTTCTGAGTGTTGCGATTGCGACTCTTCGACCTATCCAGACATCGGGTACCATTGCTAGATGGTCACTTTGATTAGTACAGAAATTGGTTCCTGTGCTACCAGCTTAGGTTCGAACCTGCGGGGTCGCACACATTAGAGGTTCCTATCTGATCTAATGGCTGATGTAGAATCCTACATGTTTGAGACTCAATGATCGAGAATCAGGATTCTCTGATCATGAGTTCCACACATTATGGGTACCGGGGTCAAGAGTCCTATTGGTCGGAACTTTTCGATCAGGATTACATGTCGATGAATTCTGATGCCTGATTGCCCATCAGATTTAGACTCAGTATTTATGAGAGGTTTAATTAGTGATTTGATCACTAATTAACTCAATTTGATTGAGTAATTATTTTTGGATCAAGTCCAATTGAATTGGATTCAGTTGGGTTTGACCCGATTAGGTTAAGAGTTGACCTAATCGTCGAGATGGTTTGGTCCCTGATTTGATCAGGGGTTGGGCTTAGTCATTTTCTGATTTGATTAGGATTTTATTGAGCCTAATTAAGCCTAATTAAGTTAGATTTAAATTAGTCTAATTGGACCTAACTTATTTGGTTCAATTAGGTTGGTTTAAATAATTAAACCACCTTGACCCAATCTCCATGCGCCACCTCACTTCCATTGCACCCATTTGAATTCATGAGAAGGAACTTCTCATAAATTTTTTTCTCATGCCAAGCCCTCTCCACGCCCCACTTTAATGTGCCAAATGAATGGATAAGGATGATTGGTTGGCCATTCAAATTCAAAATAAAGTTTGAATTTGAATGGGCAATCAATCTTTGCAACTTATCCTTTTTTTTATGCCCCATTTATTACATGAGAAAAGGTTTCTCATGAAATCACTCCATGCACAATTTAAGCCATGCCTCACGCCTTTAGTGGATAAGGGATGAGTTGGTGTCCATTTGAATTCAAAATTTGATTTGAATTCAAATGTGCAATTACTCATCTTTATCCTTTCTTTTGGATAAGACGTTTGACGTTGTTATAAAAGGAGAAGAAGAGTGGGGCATGCAAGAAGAAGATTTTTGGAGAAAAATTCTAGGGTGTGAGAAGTCTTATGCGTGAGAAGAAAGTCCATATCCTTCCAAGAGAAAAAGAAAGAAAAGAAAGAAAAGTGGGTGCAAGGTTTTCGGTGAGTTCCCTAGAGTTTTAGCCTGGAGTTCGGGAAGTGAGAAAGTGAGCTACGAGTATCGTGAGCCCACAAAATCTCAGGGAGATCTTCAACATCCTCTCAAACATGTCTGTTGATGATCTGGAGTATCCAAAAAATTGACAGACATCGATCGAAAGAGTTCGATCAGCATCGACCGTCAAAAGGGCTCTATAATGAGCTAGCACTCGTGAGGAGTCGATCAGACTGGAAGCTTCATGTGGATGATCCGTAGAGGCCAAACACGCTGTGTGACTGCGATGCGATGATCAGACTCTCCCGACAATGATCAGATTACGGTGATCTACTACCCGCACAAAGGTATTGTGTTCTGAACACATTACAGTAAAGTGTTTACTGTTTGAATTTGAATTTCAAATTTAAATGCATGCATGCTATATATCATATTTAGATCTTAGTGTAGGGTAAATTCATGTTAATTAATTAGATTAATTAATATTTTTTCATGGTAAAATCATGATTTTAAAAAAGTTTTAAAATTATTATTTTACCCCTGCACTAAATTTTCCCACACCAACTCCACAAGGAGTCAGTGAACTTAGTGGGAGGTTCGTCTTCTGATTCTCGACCCTTTGAGAAAGAAAAGAAGAACAAGAAGAACAAAGTGAAGAAGGTGCAAGTTCAGACAGGGACATTAGTGCAAGACCAGACCAGAAAGATCAAGCCCGATAAGAGTCAAGCTGAATGCTTCTTTTGTAAGAAGAGGGGGCACTGGAAGAGGAACTGTCCTCAGTACATTACCTCCCTGGATCCAAACAGGTAGAGAAAGAAGCAAGCTATTACTGGACAAGGTATTTATATGATAACTCCTTACAATTTCTCCATTTGTGATATAACTGACTGGGTATTGGATACCGGTAGCCCTTACCATATTTGTAATTCATTGCAGGGGTTGCAGGTCAGTAGGAGATTCGAGCAAGGTGAGAGGTTCCTGAATGTTGGAGATGGAAGACCAATTCCAATCCTAGCATTAGGAATCTTAAAACTTGTATTTGAGTCCCATACCGTTGTTCTTAATGATTGTCATTTTTGTCTCAATGTTTTTTAAATGTTATTTCTATAGGCCTTCTAGTCAAAAATGATTATGAAATTTTAATAAAGAAACAAGTTTGTAATATCATTATGAATGGTGTTACTATTTTTTATGGATATTTGAACAATGATGTGTATATGTTATCACAACCTGTTAACGTAGTCTATTCTACTAGCAAGCACCCTAGATTAGATAGTGTATCAAATATCTACTAATGGCACTGTAGGCTAGGTCATATAAACAAGAACAGGATAAACAGGTTGACTTAAGAGGGAATCCTCGAAGTCAGTGATTGTGAATCACTTCCAATCTGTGAGTCCTATCTTCTTGGTAAAATAATCAAGTCATGTTTTACTGAAAAAGGTGAGAGAGCTACTGAGCTCTTGGGCCTAGTACATACTGATGTATGCCGGCCCATTAGCACAAGTGCTAAAGGTGGATATTTCTACTTCATCACTTTCACAGATAATCTATCTAGATATGGATATGTCTATCTAATGAAACCTAAGTCAGATTCATTTGAAACATTCAAACGATTTCGAAGTGAAGTAAAAAAATAAACTAAGAAGAGTATTAAAACTCTTCGGTCTGACCGAGGAGGGGAATACCTTTCTGGTGAGTTTCTCATATATCTAGGAGAGAATGAGATTCTCTCCCAATGGACTCTTTTAGGAACACCACAGCATCATGGTGTGTCTGAAAGGAAAAATTGGACTCTGTTAGACATGGTCTGATCCATGATGGGTTTTGCCAGCTTGTCGATATCCTTCTGGGGATATGCACTCAAATCGACTTATTATCTGTTAAATAGGGTTCCAAGTAAGTCTATAATTAAGACTCTATATGAGATATGGATAGGACGTAAGCCAGCACTTTCACACCTTAGGATCTGGGGGTGTCCGACCTATGTCAAACGGTTAGTTACAGATAAATTTGGATCTAGATCTGACAAATGCACATTCATAGGATATGATGCGTAGTCATTGATAGCACCAAAAATAACTCTACTCACTACGTAGGTAGGATGAGTCGAGATTGTATCCTCAGGGACCTTGGGCTAAGTTGAGATTGCAAAATAGAAGAAAGAAGCATTGTTTTGATTTAGAAAATAAATTATCTTAAAATTGATGTAATAAGAAAATAAAGAGCTCGAAAGTTTTGAATTAATTTTGTACTAGTAGAGTTGTATCTCTTTTTTTTTTTAATTAAATTGATGCGATTAATCTTAGAAAAAATACCTATCTTTCCTCGGCATGCCCCGTACCCATAGATCATGGTGCATCTCTAAAAAGTATTAGGTAAACAACTCTTCTTTCCTCGGCACGCCCCGTATCCATAGATCACGGTGCGTCTCCGGAAAGTAAAAATTATTCCTAATATTAATCTAACAGGAAAGCATAAACAAAAGCATATGAAAGAGAGCAAATAAAGAACTCATGATAATTTAAATAAAAAATATAATCTTTATTGCATATAAAGAAATACAAGAAAGTTTAGAACAATAAACTCGCTCTGTGTCGTTACAAAGTTTCTCCTCTACTCCCGAGACTGCTAGCCTAGCTGCTCATGAAGTAGTCCCTTTCTTTTCCTCTATGCAAGGCTCTAGAAGAATTTCTGGGATGATCCTCAAATAGAAGTACAAGAGCCTTTTTATAGGTGTTAGGAGGGAGGAGTTTTTCATGATTTTTCGATATGGGACTAAAGAAAAAAATACTAAAGACCGCGCGTCCGAATGCCGCACCCGCGTTCGCACCCGCCTGCACGTCGTCCGCATTCCGCCCGCAATGCCGCGTTCACGAGGAAAGCACCCGTGAAACAAATTACAAAAATTTTTCAATTACAAAAAGAAACTTTTGTTTCTTTAAAATGACGCTATATCCTTTTGGATTCCTTGCATAGTATCTTCATTTTCTATAATACCGTATGCATCCTTCTTTTATTTTAATTTCATTTTAAGTCTAATTTTTTTCAAACTTGAGTCTTTTTGATCTGCGAATCGGACTCTTTGTATCGGCAATCACCTTTCCTGTAAAATATAAAAAAAAATATCAAATTCTTAATAAATAAAATAAGTTAAATATAATTTTCTACTTTAAAATACTTAAATTAAGTATTTATCACACCTCCCAACTTAAATTTTGCTCGTCCTCGAGTAAAATAGATATTTCAGTATTATGTACCGACTTGATTTTGAATAAAAAATTAAGTTAGGCATCCCAAAAGGTAGGTGATACTTGGTCAGACCATTAAAGAGATACTTCATTAGATTATCAATTTGACCTAATTAGTGGCTGAGTATTAACTAAAGAAATTTCAAGAGCTTTTCTTTCACCAACTTTCTACTTTACTCTTTAAATCCTCTAACTTAATGTGAGAAAAGTTTATTATCTTCTTGTAATTTAATCCCCTTATTATCCACTATTTTTTTTTTTTAACATTGCCCACCTTTTTATGCGAACCACAATGCTTACCTAGACGAAGGGCCCGGTTACTCAGTAGAAAACCGATGTTTTTTTTTTTCCTTAATAAAAAGTAAATTTTAAAGAAAATTTTTGCATACCTCGATCTTTTCACCCAATCTCTCATGAAGCAGATTCTTTATTGAGATCAGTAAAAAGAGGGTTGTAGAATCACCCTTAAATTTTGGTTTAGTCTAAATCCTGCCATTTATTGGATTTTTTTTTAATAATTTATTCCTCAGTATCTCTAAAATTATCTTGACCGTTAATCATTCATTAATTAGGATGCCTAATTGACTCTTAATCAAAATAAAATTTGGATACACAAAACTAATTATTTCTGACTATACTCAAAGATTTCATTAATTTTCTTCCCCCCAACTTAATCTACATTGTCCTCAATGGAGTAGGAAAGCAACGAAAATAAAAGGAGAGAGTGCACCTGGGATAATTTTGCTTCGAAAGTTGAAGATAGCTTCATTGATTAATAAGCTTTTGTTCTAAATTTTTGCAGCTGCAGTAAAGTAAAAAGTAAAAAAAAATGAAATCATTGGGTTACCTCCTAACAAGCACTAAGTTTTACGTCTTCAGCCAGACTGAATTGAGTATTATGGCGGTATTGGATCCACAAAATCAACAGATTCAATTAATTCTCCATTACTAATTCCATCTATGTAAGATTTCAATCGCTGACCGTTCACTTTAAAGGTGTTCTCCTGTTTAGGATTTTTGAGTTTTATAGCTCCATGAGGAAATACCTGAGTTACAATGAAAGGTCCGTCCCAACGTGAGCAAAGGTTTCTAGAAAACAGACGCAACCTAGAATTGAAGAGCCAAATTTTTTGATTGGGCTCGAATATTTTTCATGCAATAAATTTATCATGGTATGCTTTAGTTCGAGCCTTATAAATTCTGACACTCTCATACGCTTCATTGCGTAGCTCTTCAAGTTCATTTAGTTGAAGTCTTCTATTGGAACCTGCATTTTTTATATCAAAGTTAAATTGCCGTATGGCCCAAAATGCATGATGTTCCAATTCCACCGGCAGATGACAAGCTTTTTCGAATACAAGTCGATAAGGAAACATTCCTATAGGTATTTTAAAAGCAGTACGATAAGCCCATAATGCATCATCCAAGCGTGCTGACCAGTCTTTTCTATCGGGTCTTACCATTTTTTGAAGAATATGCTTGATCTCTCTATTGGAGACCTTAGCTTGACCACTTGTCTGGGGGTGATAAGGTGTGGCAACTTTATGAGTTATTTCATATTTTTTCATTAGCATGTCGAAGTGCTTATTCGTGAAGTGTGTACCCCCATCGCTAATTATGGCTCTTGGGTATCCAAATCGACTAAAGATGTTATGCTGAATGAACTTGATCATGACTTTGTGATCATTGGTTCGGGTTGCCATAGCTTCTACCCATTTTGATACGTAGTCCACTGCTACCAAAATATACTCGAATCCAAATGAGGAGGGAAAGGGTCCCATGAAATCAATTCCCCAAACATCAAAAATTTCTACAACAAGAATAGAGGACAGGGGCATCATATCTTTTCTCGAAATATTTCCTGTTTTCTGGCATCGCAAGCAATTACGGCCAAATTCATGTGCATCTTTGAATAGTATCGGCCAATAAAATCCACTCTGCAACACCTTTGCTGTAGTTTTTCTTCTATTAAAATGTCCCCCACATGCTAACGAGTGGCAGAAAGTAAGAATACCTTGGACTTCACACTCGGGGACACAACGTCGGATTACTTGATCTGGGCAATATTTGAACAATTCTAGTTCTTCTCAGAAATAGTACTTTACTTGGGAGAAAAATCTATTTTTCTCTTGTTGGGTCCAGTGAGATGGGATTTGTCCCACTGCCAAGTAATTGACTATATGAGCGAACTAGGGAAGATCAGTGGAAGAGATTGAAAAGAGTTGTTCATCCGAAAACCTATCTTTAATCCTTTCTTTATTGTGTTCTACCAGGATCCTAGAAATATGATCTGCTACCAAGTTTTCGGAGCCCTTTTTGTCTAAAATTTCTAAATCAAATTTTTGTAATAGAAGGATCCATCTAATCAGCCTAGGTTTTGTATTTTTTTTGGATAGCAGATGTTTTAGTGCTGCATGATCGGAGTATACTAGGACCTTGGAGCCCAAAAGGTATGATCTAAATTTATCTAGGGTAAACACAACAGCGAGTAACTCCTTTTCAGTCGTGGTGTAATTCAATTGAGCATCTGAAAGAGTTTTACTTGCATAATAAATTACATGCGGTTCTCGATTAAATCTTTGCCCAAGGACTGCCCCTATAGCATAATCAGAAGCATCACACATGATTTCAAATGGTAGGGTCCAATCTGGAGATTTTATGATTGGTGCAGTGGTTAAGGCAGTTATGAGTTTATTATAAGTAGTTAGGCAATCTTCATTAAAATCAAAAGAATTTTCCTTGGCAAGCTAGTTGCACAAGGGTTGTGATATCTTGCTGAAATCCTTAATGAAGCACCTATAGAAACCTGCATGGCCTAGAAAGGATCGCACCTGTTTAACCGAGGTTGGGGGAGGCAATTTCAAGATTACTTCAACCTTTGCTTTATCTACTTCAATCCCCTGCTTGGATACAATATGTCCAAGCACGATTCCTTCACGAACCATAAAATGGCTCTTCTCCCAACTTAAAACCAAATTTGTCTCTATACATCGTTGAAGAACCTTGGCTAGGTTCTGAAGACAATCATCAAAGGTAGAGCCAAATATTAAAAAATCATCCATGAAGACTTCTAAAAATTTATCGACCATATCAGAAAAGATGGCCAAAATGCACCGTTGAAAAGTGGCTGGTGCATTGCAGAGACCGAATGGCATACATCTAAATACAAATGTTCCATAAGGGCATGTGAAGGTAGTCTTTTCTTGATCAGCAGAAAATACCGAGATCTGATTATATCCCGAATATCCATCTAGAAAATAGAAGAAACTTTGTCCTGCTAGCCGTTCTAAAATTTGATCAATAAAAGGCAAAGGAAAATAATCTTTCCTAGTAACGGCATTCAGCTTTCGGTAGTCCACACATACTCGCCAACCAGTTGTTGCATGAGTAGGAATTAACTCACCCTCATCATTCTTTACTACGGTAATACCTGACTTCTTAGGTACTACTTGGGTTGGACTAACCCATTGGCTATCCGAAATTGGATAGATAATTCCAGCATCTAGCCATTTCACTACTTCCTTTTTCACGACTTTCCGCATATTCGGATTCAATCTTCGTTGCATGTCCCTATGTGGTTTTGCCTCAACCTCACAGTGAATATGATGCATGCAAACAGAAGGATCTATACCTTTCAAATTGGCAATTGACCACCCTATAGCCTCTTTATGCTTTTTGAGTACCCCGACAAGTTTGTCTTCCTGGTCGTTGGTTAGGTCAGATGCAATGATCACTGGAAGGGTGTCATTGGATCTAAGAAATGAATATTTCAGCATGGCAGGAAGAGGCTTTAGCTCTAGAGTAGGTGGTGCTTCTAAGGATGGTAGCAGAGGGCTTGATTGAATTGGTAATTGCTCGTACTTTAAAGTCCAAGGGGGATTGGTGCTAAAATTGGGGGGTTCTAGCAAAGCATGTATTTCTTCAGTGTATCCATCAATATCAAAATTATCCATTCCAAGATGTGTTAGACATGCCTGTAAAAGATCTGAGTTGAGCAAGGCAGGAGCTTTATCCTCTATAACTTCCTCTAACAAGTTGATCTCATTATGGTCGTACACAGGTGGTCCCAAAGATGCATTGAAAATATTCAACCTTAGCTTTTTATTTCCGAAAGATACATCCATAACTCCGATCCTACAATTTATACAAGCATTAGCGGTTGCTAAGAAGGGTCTACCTAGGATGATTGGTATTTGGTTGGGGTTGCTGTCAAATTTCATATCCAGCACAAGAAAGTCAACAGGAAAGTAAAATTCATCTATTTTCACCAATACATCTTCCAGCATTCCACGGGGTACCTTAATGGATCGGTCTGCTAGTTATAAGGTCACTGTCGTAGGTTTTAACTCTCCAAATCCAAATAGGTCATATACAGAGCTCGGGAGAAGGTTGACACTTGCACCCAAGTCTAATAATGCCTTCTTAATCGTGAGGTCCCCTATGACACAAGAAATAATTGGGGTACTTGGATCTTTCAGTTTGGGTGGGGCAATTTGCTGAAAAACTGAGCTAGCCTGCTCAATTAGGTGGACTTTTCTTGGTATTTGTGCCTTTGATTTTCGTTTCTGTGTACACAGGTCCTTTAGAAATTTAGCATAGGTTGGAACTTGCTTAATGGCATCGAGAAGAGGTAAGTTTATCTGAACCTGTTTAAACAGTTCCAATATTTCATTCATTTTTATACCTTTCTTATCAAGAGGCAGAGAGAATTCTAAAGCACTGAGAAATGGAGCTTTAGGTGCAGGTGCTGGGTTAATAGGTTCTTTCTTCTCTTCAAGTTTCTTCTTTTCTGTTGTAGCTGAAATTGGTTGCTCTTGTTGTTGGATTACTTCAAGTTGATTTAAGATTTTTTCGCTTTTAAGGGTCATAATCGATTTGGCATGTTCGAAAAAATTTTCAAGACCAATGGAGCTTTCAACCATGTACTTTCCTTTTGGGTTATTAATAGGCTAACTGGGTAATTTGCCTTCTTCCCTCCTACTGAAAGCTGTTGCTAGCTGACCTATCTGGGTCTCTAGCTTTGCTATTGATTGCGTATGGGAGTGAAGGAGTTGGGTATTCATTTCTAGTCCTTTAAGTGCTTGCAGTACCTTTTCTTTGAAAGCCGAGCTATGAGTACTCGGAGTGGGTTGAGGAGGGTTCTGGTATTGTGACTGAGATGGATGTCTATAAGTCGCATCCGGATAACCTGATCTTTGTTGCACTGGAGGAACCACCGGTTGTGGTTTCCATGAGAAATTTGGATGATTTCTTCATCCTGGATTGTACGTACTAGAATAGGGGTTGTTCTCTGATCTATGAGTAATTTGGGCTTGATGGACTTGTTCTTGTACATATTCAGAAAACTGTGGTGCAACCGGACAATCATTCACATAATGAGTGGGGCTCGAACACAATGCACATATATCTTGTATCTGACGGGATGGAGAAGGTGACTGTCCTATACTTAATAATCGATCTAACTTTTGGAACAATTCATCTACCTTATGATGGATATCTATAGCATTTCCTACTTCATATATTCCACCTCTCTTTGGGTTTAACATGGGTTTATCTCTAATAGAGGCAGACATATGATGTAATAAATTTTTACTTAAAATTTCAAACAGTTGCCATGCCTCATTCTCATTTTTCAGCATGAATGTCCCACTGCATGATGCATCGACCATTTGTCGATGTCTTTCAGATAGCCCATCATAAAAATATTGGATTAATTGCCACTTGGGTACAGCATGGTGGGGATATTTTCTAATAAGGTCCTTTAATCTCTCCCATGTTTCATGAAATATTTCTCCATCTAATTGGAAAAAACTAGTTATGGCTTTCCTTATTTGATTAGTTTTTTCTATGGAAAAATATTTTTTGAGAAACTCTCCTTGCAGCTGGTCCCAGCTTGATATAGTCATGGAATCCAAAGTATGTAGCCAGTATTTGGTTTTGTCCTTAAGTGAGAAAGAGAATAATTTTAACCTAAGAGCATCATCGGAGAAGTTGTGAATTTTGACAGTTGAGCATATCTCAAGAAATTCTTCAAGATGTTTATAAGGGTCCTCATTACTAAGTCCATAAAATGAAGGTAACATTTGGATTATACAGGACTTAATTTCATATTGGGTGGCCTCCACAGGGGGCACTTGAATACAAGGAGAGTAGGTATATGTGGAAGGAGTAAAGTACTCCTTCAATTGCCTGGGTGGATCATTCTCCTAATTTCGGTCCATATTTTTACGTCTGTTGTCTCTAAAGGTTCTTTCTATTTCTGGATCAAAAGGTTGGATTTCTGATCGTAACGATCTACGGTCAAGCATACACCCTACAATTATACTTTAGAGCAAACACAGAAAATTTTAGTTTTTATAATATATATATATATTTATAATAAAGTGAGAAAAGAGTGAAGAAAATCTAAAGAGAAGAACCTAAGAATCTTAAATCTATGAAAAGGGAGAAATTAGTTAATGTTTAGATATTAATTGCAATCAACTTAAACAAGCATAGACTCTCTATCCTAGGGTTAACCTAGATCTAGACAGCTCCTAACTTTCAAGACTGCCTTTGAGCACTCCAAGCTCAAGACTGACTAACTGACTCGGCTAGGTAAGTGTAAGATGTGGGAGGTTCCCTATTCGTTGCTTGCCTTAGACACCAAGCAATTAACCAATCCGCACTCAGTTCAACTCTAGAGCTTTCTTGTCCTATTGAGCTCGAAATTTCTAGGGCTGACGTCTAGTTGATTTTAAAATTAAGGCTTGATTTAATGCAAAATGAAGGATATGATTTTTGGGCCAAGGAAGGGTGATCAAATCCCCACCTTATCTGGTTAATGGGTTATTGCCCTTAAGATTAATTATGGAGATGCAATGCAAAGAAACAAAGTGTCCAATCAAGTTAAAAATTTTTATATTTGAGGTTACGCTATTTTAGTTAAGTGTTATGAAATATCTGTGACTTCTCTTTTTTTTTTAAAAGGTTTATAGTTTTATCTTTTTATATTTTTTTTTTATTTTTTTAGTTTTTTTAGTTTTGCAAGAAAATAAGTTTAAGTGATTAAGTCTAAAAAGCAATAAATCACTAGGCTATAAAAAGTAGTAAATTATTCTAAGCAGAAAAATTCCTAAGATTAAAAAGTAGTAAATTAGTTATGCAAGGTAATTATGTAATTATGCAAATAAGATTATCTAGCTAGAAAGTACTGAAAAAAAAATTTAAAGCGAGAAATAAAAACTGAAAAGCATTTTTTTTTAAATTTTTTTTTTAATTTTTTAATTCAACCATGCCAAGATCCCCGGCAACGGTGCCAAAATTTGATGCGTAGTCGTTGATAGTATCAAAAATAACTCTACTCACTACATAGGTAAGATGAGTCGAGATCGTATCCTCAGGGACCTTGGGCTAAGTTGAGATTGCAAAATAAAAGAAAGAAGCGTTGTTTTGATTTAGAAAATAAATTATCTTAAAATTGATGTAATAAGAAAATAAAGAGCTTGAGAGTTTTGAATTAATTTTGTATTAGCAGAGTTGTATCTCTTTTTTTTTAATTAAATTGATGCGATTAATCTTAGAAAAAATACCTATCTTTCCTTGGCACGCCCCGTACCCGTAGATCATGGTGCATCTCCGAAAAGTACTAGGTAAACAACTCTTCTTTCTTCGGTACGCTCCGTATCCGTAGATCACGATGCGTCTCCGAAAAGTAAAAATTATTCCTAATATTAATCTAACAGGAAAGCATAAATAAAAGCATATGAAAGAGAGCAAATAAAGAACTCATAACAATTTAAATAAAAAGCATAATCTTTATTACATATAAAGAAATACAAGAAAGTTTAGAATAATAAACCCACTTTGTGTCGTTACAAAGTTTCTCCTCCACTCCCAAGACTGCTAGCCTAGTTACTCATGAAGTAGTCCCTTTCTTTTTTTCTATGCAAGGCTCTAGAAGAATTTCTGGGATGATCCTCAAATAAAAGTATAAGAGCCTTTTTATAGGTGTTAGGAGGGAGGAGTTTTACATGATTTTTCGATATGGAATAAAGAAAAAAATACTAAAGACCGTGCGTCCGAATGCCGCACCCGCGTTCGCGCCCGCCTGCACGCCGTCCGCGTTCCGCCCGCAATGCCGCATTCACGAGGAAAGCACCCATGAAACAAATTACAAAAGTTTCCCAATTACAAAAAAAAACTTTTGTTTCTTTAAAATGATGCCTATATCCTTTTGGATTTCTTGCATAGTATCTTCATTTTCTATAATACCGTATGCATCCTTCTTTTATTTTAATTTCGTTTTAAGTCTAATTTTCTTCAAACTTGAGTCTTTTTGATCTGCGAATCGGACTTTTTGTATCGGCGATCACCTTTCCTGTAAAACATAAAAAGAAACATCAAATTTTTAATAAATAAAATAAATTAAATATAATTTTTTGCTTTAAAACACTTAAATTAAGTGTTTATCACATACCCCAAAGAGACCAAAGGATATTTTTTCTACTATACTGATGAACAAAAGGTGTTCGTCAGCCTTAAGGCAAACATTTTAGAAAAAAAAATTTTTGGTGAAGGAACCGTTGTCTCTAAGGTTGAACTTGATGAAGTTCAATAGATACAAGGACCGACACCAATTGCTGAACCTGAGTTAGATTTGATTAGATCAGATCCGAAGTCCAATGTACCTGCACCATTAAGGCAGTCTGATAGAGTACCATGTCAGTCGGACAGATACTATAATTTTTTGGTCCAGGATGGTGATCTCATCGAACTCGATGAGAACGATGAGGATCCAATCACCTATATAGATGCAATGCAGAGATCTGATTCTGAGAAATAGTTTGAAGCCATAAAATCCAAAATGAAGTCCATGAAGATCAATAATGTATGGACATTGGTTGACCCACCTGAAGGGATTAAACCCATTGGGTGTAAATGGGCCTTCAAAAGGAAGAGAGGCACAGATGAAAAGGTGGAGACATATAAAGCCCGTCTGGTTGCCAAAGGATATCGTCAATATTATGGTATTGACTATAATAAGATATTCTCTCCTGTGGCAATCCTCAATCCATTCGGATAATGCTTGCAATAGCTGCCCATCTGGATTATGAGATCTGGCAGATGGATGTAAAGATAGCTTTTCTGAATGGAGAGCTGATCGAAGAGGTGTATATGATACAACCTGAGGAGTTTACATCCACAGATGAGTTCAAGGTGTGCAAGCTTCAGAAATTCATTTATGGATTGAAGCAAGCTTCTCGGACTTGGAACATGCATTTTGATAAGGTAATCAAAACGTATGGCTTCGTTAAAAATGGAGAAGAGCCCTACATCTATAAATGGACAAATGGTCCAGTTGTGGTATTCTTTTCTTGTATGTGGATGACATTCTCTTAATCGAGAATGACATCCCTGCACTACAGAGAATAAAAGTTTGGTTATCATCACAGTTCTCCATAAAAGACTTGGGTGAAGCATCCTACATCCTAGGGATGAAGATCTATAGGGATAGATCTAAAAGGATACTTGGGTTATCCCAGTCCACGTACATAGACACTGTGCTAAAGAGGTTCAGCATGGAGAATTTCAAGAAGGGCTATCTACCGATAGGCCATAAAATTTTTTTCTCTAAGAAGGATTGTCCGACAACTCCTGAAGAGAGAGAGCGTATGAGTAGAGTCTCATATACTTCGACCATGGGATCTATCATGTACGCCGTGACATGTACAAGGCCAGATGTGGCATACTCACTAGGAGTAGTGAGTAGATACCAATCTGATTCTGGAGAAAACCATTGGAAAGTGGTTAAAGCCATCCTTAAGTATTTGAGAAATACTAAGGATCAATGGTTGGTTTATGGCGAGTCAGATCTGAAACTTGTGGGGTTCACAGACTCCAGCTTTCAATCTAACCATGATGACAGCAGAAACATGTCAGGTTATATCTTTACTCTGAATAGTGGAGCTATCTATTGAAAGAGTTTCAAACAGCATACTATGGTAGATTCTATTTGTGAGGTAGAGTACATCGCAGCATCGGATGCCGTGAAGAAAATTATGCGGCTAAGAAAATTCATCACTGAGCTCGAAGTAGCACCCTCCCTCGATGGTCCGATCCTGCTCTACTGCGACAGCACTGGTGCCATAGCTCAGGCGAACGAACCTAAAGCACACCAGCAGACGAAGCACATTTTGCATCGCTTCCACCTGATCCGGAAGATCGTAGATCGAGGTGACGTCGACCTTCAGAAGATCGATGAAAAGGAGAACCTGACCGACCCCTTCACTAAAGCCCTGACGATAAAAGAGTTCAATAACCATAAGTCGAAGATACGTATTAGATACTGTATCAAGTGGCTTTAGGATAAGTAGGAGTTTATAGAAAATATGTCTCAAAAGTCAATCGTCTACCTGTTGACAGTTGAGCAATCTTGTATTGTAATTAATTTGTTAATAAATAAAATATATTTTTTGATATTTTCACATAAGTTTTTATCTTTTAATGAACTCCGTTGTTGTAATGAAGTCCTTAGGACTATTTAGGTTCGATAAAGAGAGGATTTATCGATTAGTCTTTAAAACTGTTCACGACTAAATGATAGGTTGTTAATAAGGACGACAGCTTCTATCGAGCATAGGTCACTGTAGGCCATATGGGTTGGTTGTCCTCTTAACCAAGGAGTATGGAGACACTGGTATGGCATACTGATGAGATGTAAAGGTACATCATCATTGAACGTGACCAACTCCAGAGCATTTTGCTGTCGAGAATGTCTCTGATGGGATATAGGTATAAGTGTCCCTTAGATCTGAGATCGCTTCAGTGACTTGCAAGCAACTCATTGTGCTTTGGTACTGGACTAACTGAATTTCTAATTCAGTGATAGAAGGCTTCTGGGCACAGTCAAGTACTTACAAAGTCAAAATGTGATCAAGATGGGATTGACCACTCCAAGAGTTGGAGAAGAATGAGTCGCTGTATTTCAATTTAGCAAAATCTTAGCCAGAATAATCTATCAGATGGATTTGATATTTTGAAATACAATGTGGATAATCTGATCAGAGTTGACGGTTGAACTCTGAGGTGCCCTATGAGTATTTTGGTCAAGGGGATGAATTATATGGAAACTATATCCACATGGATTTTAAGGATGTTGTTCTACACATTCGACCTATCCGACTGTCAGGTACCATTGCTAGATGGTCACTTCGATTGGTATAAAAATTTATTTCTTTACTATCAATTTAGGTTCAAATCTATGAGATCACACACATTAGAGTTCATGATCCGATCAGATGGTTTATCAAAGATTAAGAATCATTCTAGGGTTAAATGATCAATACGATTGACATTTAACCTAGTGCAAGTGTTGCAGGAGAATCGATTAGTAATTTGATTACTAATTAACTTAATTTGATTAAACTAATGGGCTGAGATTAAGTCTAATTAAATATAATTTAATTAGATTTAATTTGGGATTGATTGGATCAAGTCCAATTGGTTTATTGGATAAGCCAAGTGCAAGGAAAAATTAGTCCTAGTTCAATTAGGACTTGGGTGAATCTAATTTTTAATTTGATTAAAAAATTAAATCAGATTTAAATCTAATTTAATCTGATTAAATTAGGTTCTTAATTGGATTAAGATATATTTTAATTGGGTTGATTTGGTTTTGGTTTGATTTGATTTGAGAAACTAAATTTGAACAAGTCATAGATTGAACCCTAATAAGACTAGGATTCCACCTTGCGCCACCTTAGCCCCCCACGCTCACTCTCTCTTATTTTGTGTGACAAAACCTTCTCTTCCAGGCCTTCATGCATGCCCAAAGCTTTTCACTCTTTCTCTCTTACATAGAATGTAGTTGTGGACCAAGTCAAAGTAGGAATTAGTTTGGATTTCAAATTCTATGAGATAGAATTTTAGGAAACTAAAACTCTTTCCTTATGGTATTGATTTTACCCAGATTTTTTTAAGATTTTTATGATTTTTATGGCACATATTGTGCATCCTTTTTTGATGGTCCATGAAAGAAAAAGAAGGATGGGGCACCCATGAGTTGGGCACCACTTGTCTTGCCCTGTTTGGA
The DNA here is from genome assembly GCF_000442705.2 of Elaeis guineensis. Lineage (NCBI taxonomy): Eukaryota > Viridiplantae > Streptophyta > Magnoliopsida > Arecales > Arecaceae > Elaeis > Elaeis guineensis. The sequence goes on along the minus strand of NC_026007.2, from coordinate 36,655,122 downwards.
TTTTTCTTGACTAGGTATTTGACCAAGACAAGGATTCTTCATATCTATTTATTTAAGATGAATTTTTTCTTGAGATTTTTGTAGATTATAGAGTATTGAGAGACTTTTGGGGTGTGTGAAAATCAAGGAGAAGAGTGTTGGGGTGTGGAGATATAATAGACACAAAACTAAGTGTCTTGGTTAGAGCAAAGAGAAGAAGAAGAGGATCTTCTTCTAGGGTTGCTGAGTTCACCTCTTCCCTTCTCCATCTGTGAGTTTTTTGAGAGTGTCTTACATCTAAAACTCTTTCTCCTACTTCTTATCTTTGGAAGAGTCCAAATCAAGAAGAAGGAGGCATCTGATCGACTATCGAAGAAGGATCAGCACAGTACTAGCATACTGTGCTGATTTTTTAGATCAGGACTTCTGATCGTGATTCGTGGGCTTGGGTGGATGACTTCCAGAGGTCGGACGTATGTGCGGCTTGAAACATCATCCTCAAGTCTGGATCAACAAAGTTAAAATATCTAACTTGCAAGGTAACAGATCTGATCTATTATATTTTATATACATTAGATGTAGTATAAAAACATGTTGATATAATCAACATGTAGTTCTTACTCTTTATACTTTTATTTTTGATTTAATGCCATATAATAATCATGTAATAAGATTTTAGATCTAGAGATTCTCTAATTTTATAAGATAAATTTTGATTTATTTTAGTCTTTCACTGCTTGATCTTGAAAAAGTTTCAAGATCTAACCCTAAAATCTTAGATCTGGTTCCTTCAGATAATCCTCGAAGGACAGAGTTGGAACTATTCCAATCCATCAAAAGCAGTTTTGATAATATTGTGATAAAGATCACAATATATCTCACTATCAGACAGAATAGAATCTATGGGGTCACACATTAAGAGATTTCATCTTGAATTAATCAATTGGACTTGTGAAGTTTCAATTGAGTTAGAATTTGATGAAATTCTATTAGGTTTAGAAGAACCATGCTAACACATGATTGAATCCAATTCTTCTCTGGACTTGTGTTCTTTATTAGATAAGGATTAAATCAAGTCTATAGCCTTGAACCTAATCTAGATCTCTTTTGATTTGAATTTAGAGGGACACCTATTTGAGAGCCCAAGAGGATTGGATCAAGCCAATTAGTTGGTAACAAATCTCCTTATTTTTCTCTCTTGAAACTTCCTTTTTGGCATGTATTAAATTGAAATGAGGAGAGGAGGTGCATGCCTCTTTTCATTTTTGGAAAGTCCAAGGGGTGCATGCCTCTTGGAGTTGGCGGAGAGAGAGAGGGGCATGTCTTTTCTTTATTTTTGCATGGAAAGAAAGAGAGAGGGCCAACACCCCCTCTCTTATGTGCACAAAAATGCTAAGGGGCACCAAAGGTTGACGCCCCCTCTACTTGTCTAATAGGGTATGGGGCCTTTCCAATTGGGCCTGATTTTTTTGAAAAGAAAATCAAATTAAAAGGCAAGGGATCTTATGAGATAAAGATTAGTCTTTTTAGCCTGATTGGAGATTGATTTAGATTCAAAAAAAAGCTCTATTTAAGAGATGGTCTCTTAAGATTTAAGAGATGAATTGAGAATTCAGATCTAAACCCCCTCCCATCTCCACACCATTCTCTCCTTCTCCTCTCTCTCCAATGCCCAAGTATTAGGCATCCCACTTTTCCATGCATCCAAGGTGTTGGGTAATCTTTTCTACGTCAAGGAATAAAGAGAAAGGCTACAGTTCAAGTATTGAGATCGTAGACAAAGATCAATGGTTGATCAAAAATCTAAAAGATTGAGATTCATCTTGGAGAAGATGGATCTAGAATGAGAAGAAAGGTTCAAGATTGATCTCGGTGGATATCTGTAGAGGCCGGGCGGCTCAAAAACTTTCATATCTCTGATCATCGACTATGGTATATTTCGATCCGCACAAGGTATTGAGATATAATCTCAATCTTTTTGATTTATTTTTAGATTATATGCATGTCTTAGATGTAAAGCTCAGATAGATGTAGATTAGATCTATTGCATGTGGGGTTAAAAGGTTTAACCTAAATCTATTTTTGTTGCTATTTCAAATCGATTTTGAAATCTATGCATGCAAGTCTACCCGCTTCTCTAATAATGAACCAATGGCTTTGATACCACTATTGAACTATCATAGAGTGCTGGTGCATGTAGATTTTAAAATTCTTTTGAAAAATACGCAGTGGAACAATAGACTAAAATCTCTTTTAATCTAAAACATGCATACATATGATCAAAGCACCTAAGGATCTAGTTCACATGTTAAAAATAATATATGCTGGTTTTTAATCTGAAATTAAAATATATGATTAGATCATATACCTATTTTGCTTTTTCTTTTCTCAAGTCTAGATTTGGAAGATGAACAGATTCTACATTAGCCGCATAGATATCTAGCCTCTATGGGTATCCATGTAGGAGCAACTTGGATTGCTCCTTTTCTTCTTTACATGCAATTAATCAATCTTTGATCAGCCTTTGCATCTCTTTTGATCAACACCTTGATCAGCCTTTCTTCTTCCTTGACTCTTCTTAATGAAAAACAATCAGCCACCAAGATGTATGGCATGGCGAAGATCAAATACCCCAACTCCTTGGGTATGTAGAACCTTGGACGGCCAACCCTTGGGCGTAGGAGAAAGAGGAAAAGAGAGAAGAGGTGTGGAGGCTTGGAGGAGCTCTCTTGATGGTTTGGTTGTTATACCTAAAGGCTAAGAGAGGGTCCTCTTATATAGGGCTTTAATTGGAGGCCAAACCAAACTCTAATATTTATTTAAAGGGGAGTCCTAATCTCACTAGGATTTTGTAGGGGTAGATATAGTGCTCCCAAGCCTTGGGAGGCTAGGAGTTGAGCAATAGAGTTGGCTCAAAGAATCTAGGACCGGTTTGGGTCCTAGGGTGGAGGCCGTCAGCCTTCACAGGCTTTAGGCCTGGGTTCAAGGGCTTCAAGGGGCTAAGTTACGACTGGGCTAGGTTTTAGTCCAAAGAACTAAAAGCATGCAAGACATGGGTGTACATGGACTTGGGTGAGTACTTTCTAAGTAGGCTTAGCATTGGGAGTCTTTTAGCTAGGGTTTTATTAGGGTTCATGTTAGAGTTTGGTAACATGAGGAAGCCCTAATCTTTATATACCTATCATTGTAATTGATTGGGGGTGGAATCAAAAATAACTTTTTTCCCAAGATTATTTCTCTCCCTCTGCTTTCTCTTCCACATCCAAAAATCTCTTGAGAAATACCATGGAAAATCCCTCCCGCCAAGGGGTTTGGAGCGCCTCCTATTCCAAGTGGGAATAGGATTAGCACTAGGTTGTTAGCACTAGGAAATTGGAGCAGCCAGTTCTCCCTACTTTCCCATGCCCTAGAGTCCTTCTCTAGGTGGGATTAGTTGCTTATTTCTAGGGGATTAACACACCCCAAGTCCCTGGTTGTTTGCCGCACACAAGATTCCTAAAAGTTAGGAGAGGAGGCACGCCCCAAGTAGTTGCCGCATAAAGGGGTTTGTCGCCCATCTATTGCTGCCACTTGAGCCCATTTTCAATGCCCTAAAATCCAGTGATTTGGGGTATCTTGCTGCTGGTTAAGAGAGGGTTGTAAGCCCTCAAGGACCAGGTATTTTGCTGTAAGAAAAGATCCTTAAAGGATCAAGAGAAGAAGTGTCACAAGGAAAGGTTGCGGTTCAAGTAGTGCTGCTCCACAAGTTGATACCCAAATTTTTTTCTCTCCAAGGAATCCTTCTCAAAAAAGTTTCTTCAAGTTCTCCACACTCCCATGTATGTGAGTCAATCCTCAACAATTAGTATCAGAGCTGGTTGAGCATAGAGGAAGAGGAGGAGTTTTCATCAATAGATATTTTTCAGATCTGATCAAAATTTTAGATCTGATTTTTCCAATGGTAGAGGATCAGATTTTTCAGTAGAGGAATAGAGTTTCCTACAGCAATATTTCAGATCTAAGGTTTCTTCAAATTTTGTGAGGAAGGAAGAGATCTGGGGGCTGCTATCTACCCTCCTTAGTTAAGTATTTTATTTTTCAAATCTGCCATGTGTGCTGTTTGTGATTTGGATTGATCATGAAAAGTAGTGAGTTGAAGGTTGGATTTGAGAAATTTGATGGAAAGAGGAGTTTCACCATATGGAAAGTTAGGGTGGAGGATCTGCTGGTTCAGATGGGATTAGATTCGGTCTTTGAGGATAAGCCGGAGAATATAACTGACAAGCAGTGGGTGTCCTTGGAGAAAAGAGCATGTGCCACGATTAGAGCTTGTTTGATAAATGAGGTGTTGAATGGCGTGTTGGAGGAGAGATCACCCAGAGGTTTGTAGTCGAGATTGCACATGTTGTATATGGGGAAGAACATGTGCAACAAGTTAATGCTGAAGAAGCAACTTTACAGCCTTCGAAAGTAGGAGGGCAAAAATGTTGCGAGGCATATTTAGCAGTTCGACCGGATGAGCATGGATTTGCTCAATATTGGGATGGAGCTCGAAGAGGAGGATAAGAGTCTATTACTGTTATGTTCACTACTCGGGAGCTTCAATTCGTTGGTTATGATGCTGCTGTACGGGAAGGAGAAACTGATGTAAGAGAAGATCATGTCAGTGCTTAGGTCCAACGATAGTAGGAATAAATGACGAAAAGAGAGATTTTTCAAGGGGGTGCTGCTGTTTCAGAAAGACCCAAGAAATGAAAGCAAGAGAGCAAACAGGTGGGGTAGAGAGTCTCGAAAAGGTAGCAAAGAGGCTAGGTGCTGCAAGCGTAATGAAGCAGGGTATTTTAAGTAGGGGTATCCACTTTTGAAGAAGAGTAAGAGAGTAGAAAGGAAAGACCTAGATTTTTTAGGTTCAATCGATAAGTCTGAAGAGTCGGATAAGCTCTTATTGGTTTCGAAAGAGTCCACAGGATGCGGAGGATCCAAAATGGCTTCGAAAGGATCCACGGAGTGCGAAGGATTCGAAGGGGCAGCGATGGTGGTTGAGATGCAGCGGCAGGTCTAACAGGGCAATGTTGGGTGGCTGGCCTCAGGTGCAGGATTGACTTCTATAGCATTAGGTGGACTTCAGATTCAGATGGAGCACCGAACAAAGGTGACTTCACATATGGAGAGAATTTTAGCACGAGTTCAGAGTGGAGGGGGGCAAAGGGAGGAGTGATATCCCAGCACTAGTGCCAGAGTTGCACAGAGTCAAGTGGAGCGGAGTATACAGATGGAGAGGCATAGCTCTAAGGAGATCGTGTCAGGTAGAGTATCAGTTGTAGCAAGAGCCGGTATAGAAATGCTACAGTCTCTCCAGCAAAGTCCAAGACAACAAGTGGTGCAGTTGCTAAGTAGAAGGGAGCTTACAACAAGTTTCAGGGTGGTACCAAGGAGCAAGTAAAAGTCTTCAGCTATGGAGGCGGTCATCTCAAAGGTCTCCAAGGGAGTTCAAAAGCTGAAGAAGGTTGGCAGTGGCAAGGATGTTCACACAAGGGGCTGTCAAGATATGCAGTGACAGCAGGATCATGCAGGAGGGCATTGCCAGGCTTGCCAAGATTTGGGGTACCAAGGTGGAGATTGTAGGAGTAGATGTGGTGCTCCCAAGCCTTAGGAGGCCAAGAGTTGAGCCATGGAGTTGGCTCAAAAGATCTAAGGTTGATTTGGGTTCTAGGGTGGAGGCTGTCAGCCTTCATAGGCTAGAAGCCTGGGTTCAAGGGCTTCAAGGTGCTAAGTCACAATTGGGTTAGGGTTTAGTCTAAGGGGTTAAGAGCGTGTAAGACATGAATGTATATGGGCTTGGGTAAGTGCTTTCTAAGTGGACTTAGTATTGAAAGTTTTTTAGCTAGGATTTTATTAGAGTTCATGATGAACACTTAATTTATAATAATAAAAATTTCAAATATTATGTTAATTAATATTAATTAATTAAAATTTGATGTTTTTATTTTATTTTATAGGTAATCAAGAGATCGGATTTAATTTAATTTAATTAGATTTTAAATCGAATGAACTAAGGTTAATTTCAAAAGGACAACTAATTAAGTAGGTGATTCAAAAGTACATAGATGAGGCGTTATTCACGAAGAAACAGGGTCAACATGATTTATCGGTCAAACGGAGGAGCTGAGGATGCACATGTTATTAGAAAGTGAAAGGCATTTATGGGCCTTGGCATGACATTAAAGAGGCGGGCCCATGTGCATTTAAAAATTCAAGAGGTTGGGGGCCTTCGTGCGGTGTGGGAGCTGGGAGCTGGGAGCATGAAGCTATGCATGGGATGCGTGTTGGATCCACATGACTATGCGTGGAATGGCACGTGGCCAAATGAAGCGGGAGCGAGGCAGCAAGCGGGCTGGATTCAATACGGCTTGGAGCGGATGCATGCATGATGCGGTCTTCGAGCGAGTAGGTGGGCGCGATTTGAATTCGAGCGGACGCAGTGGGCTGGGAAACTGAACACGGATGCTGTACGCGAGAGCGGTTTGATGCTGGGTGCAATTCAAATGTGAGCGAGCGCGGATTGGTTTGACAGCTACGCGTGATTTAAACGCGCTAGTTCATGCGAAAATAGATGCACAAGACTGTTCCAATGATGCGGGGCAGGTAAAACAAATGCAATGGACTGTTGGATGCAATACGAAATACACACATGTGATATGAAGTTTATCAAAAGAAAATCATAGGGAATGAAAATATTTTATCCCACCATCCTATCACCATCATTATCTATCTCTTCTCCCATCAATTCTCCCTTCCACGCCTCCATACCAAAAGCCCTTTCTCCCTAGTGCCATCATCCCTCCCTCTGCTACTGTCAACCAGCTTCCAATTGCTGTCCAAAAGTCTCTTCAGTCTCAGGATGTCGCGAGCAAGAGTTTCATGGCTAGCTAAGTTTTTCTATCTTGGGAAGTCCCTAAAGTGCTTGTAACAAATAGTGATGTTTTTGATTTATCTTTTATACCTCTTGTTAGGTATAAAATACCCCCAGCCGAAGTTTGCAAAAGATCGACCCTTTCAGGACTTTTCCGGCTTCCGACCTTGTGTGACGTCTTTCTGAACTCCCTTGACCATCCGGACTTCTTCGACAATGAGCTTTTCCATTCATCTACCGAGCCGCTCCAAATGCTCTTTGGGCTTCACTATCAGTCGATCTTCTACAGTGATTAACTATTCTCCGAATCCCTTCCAGACTTCTTCCGGCCACGGACGACCCTACTCCGAACTTCTTTCAGACTTCGTCAATATCCGAGCTTCTCCGACAACAAGATTTCTACAGTAACCAGACTCCATCCAAGTTTCTACGATGGTCGACCGCCTTCCGGATTCCACCCGAGCTTCTGCGAGAGCCGAACTTCTACAATAAGTAGTCTACTCTGAACTCCTATTGAGGTGGTCTACTTCGGATATCTATTGTATGCGAATTTCATTCGAGCCTCTACTGTAAATAAATTTCTTCCGAACTTCTATTACAGGTAGATTTCAGTCGAGCTTTTTCATAGCCGGATCCCAGACGAGCTTCTACAACAAATGACTCCCGCCTGCAGCGTCAGTGCTCTAGGCACCCAACAACAGTAAACCCATCAGCAACCTCGAAAATATCCGAGCTTCTCCTGAATTGATGAGATAGAGAGCCATTCCGCTCCGTCAGACATCCCAGTCGAGCTTCAGCTGATAGATCCGAACTCTCTGGCAAGTCACGACAATGGCCAATACCCTACCCCACACTCTGTAACGGATTCTACGTGGCTCCACCACTCTCTGGCAAGTCGCGACAACGGACACGACTCCACTCTCCGTAACAAACTCCACGTGGCCCTGAACGGCCCCTGACACCACTACTCTCCGTAACAAACTCTGGGTGGCTCTGAATGGCCTACTACCAGGCAGTTACAGACGTCGCTGTCAATCAGTTACGCTCTCAATCTATAAAAAAGGATCCCCAGATACGTTCTTCTCAAGCTCTAAACTCTATCTCGAAACTCTACTAAAATTTTCACTCAAGCACTCCATTTCTGTTGAAGCAGAGTACTGACTTGAGTGTCGGAGGATCTTGCCGGAGCACCCCCAACTCTGGTTTAGACTTCCCTTGCAGGTCCCGGCAGTGGCCGCGGTCATCTCAACTCCAGCTTTTCCGACTTCGGTGGAATTCTGCACCAACAGAATTGGCGCTAGTGGAAGGGCATTGTGTCTTCGTAGTACCCTTGTTCTTAAAGGAGTGCTCAACGAGACTGTCTTTGGACATCTTCTCCGACATCTTCTTCTCCTTCTCCTTCTAGATCTCCACCTAATGCCTCCCCGAAAGGCATCCACCAGGCGATCCACGCCTCCGCGGCCAGATCTCAGCAAGCTCCGCAAGCTCTGACCTCGTCTCTAGTTTCCCAAGCTCCTCCTCCTCCTCCTCCTCCAGCAACGGCAGTCAGCATGGAGCAGTTCGACCTGCTGGTTCAGCAGGTCAGAGGCCTCACCGAAGCAGTGCAGGCCATGCAGCAGCAGCAACAGCCGCAAGCATCAGTGCGGCTGGAAAGAGCATCGTCGGAGTTTCAGAATCCGACAATAGGGTGGGCCACTTGGGCTAGTCACCCTGTCTTCCCCGAAAAGGGGAAGCAGAGGGTGGAGAGCCCTCAGTCTGATCACGATTCCACCCCCAGAGGATTCCTACCTTTATTCTGTCAGAAGATCCTCAAGACTCGCAGGCGAGAGGACCACCTGGATTAAAGGCTCCAGGAGATGAACCGGCGGATCGAAGAGCTCCGCCACGCTCCCCCTGCTTATGGTGAGGATATCTGTACTGACCCTCCTTTCTCTCAAATGATCATGCAGGAACCGATCCCGCCAAATTTCAAGTGTGGAGAAAATTCAGTGTAGGGGTAAAATAATAATTTTAAAACTTTTTCAAAATCACTATTTTACAGTAAAAAATATTAATTAATCTAATTAATTAATAAAAATTTATCCTACACTAGGATCTAAATATGATATATAGCATGCATGCATTTAAATTTGAAATTCAAAATTGAACAATAAACACTTTATTGTAATGTGTTCAGAATACAATACCTTTATGCGGGTAGTAGATCACCGCAATCAGATCACCGTTGGGAGAGCTTGATCGTCGTGACGTAGCCACACAGCGTGTCTGATCTCTACGGATCGTCTACACGAAGCTCCCAGTCTGATCGACTCCTCACGAGTGCTAGCTCGTTGTAGAGCCCTTTTGACGGTCGATGCTGATCGAACTCCTTCGATCGATGTCTGTTGATTTTTTGGATGCTCCAGATCATCAACAGACATGCTTGAGAGGATGTTGAAGATCTCTCTGAGATTTTATGGGTTCACGATACTCATAGCTCACTTTCTTACTTTCCGAACCCCAGGCTAAAACTCTAGGGAACTCACCAGAAACCTTGCACCCACTTTTTTTCTTTTCTTTCTTTTTCTCTTGGAAGGATATGGACTTTCTTCTCATGCACAAGACTTCTCACGCTCCATAATTTTTCTCCAAAAATCTTCTTCTTACATGCCCCACTCTTCTCCTTCTTTTATAACAACGTCAAATGTCTTATCCAAAAAAAAGGATAAAGATGAGTAATTGCACATTTGAATTCAAATCAAATTTTGAATTCAAATAGACACCAACTCATCCCTTATCCATTAAAAATGTGAGGCGTGGCTTAAATTGTGCATGGAGTGATTTCATGAGAAACCTTTTCTCATGTAATAAATGGGACGTAAAAAAAGGGATAAGATAGAAAGATTGATTGCCCATTCAAATTCAAACTTTATTTTGAATTTGAATGGCCAACCAATCATCCTTATCCATTCATATGGCACATTAAAGTGGGGCGTGGAGAGGGCTTGGCGTGAGAAAAAAATTCATGAGAAGTTTCTTCTCATGAATTCAAATGGATGCAATGGAAGTGAGGTGGCGCATGAAGATTGGGTCAAGGTGGTTTAATTATTTAAACCAACCTAATTGAACCAAATAAGTCAGATCCAATTAGACTAATTTAAATCTAACTAAATTAGACTTAATTAGGCTCAATAAAATCCTAATCAAATCAGGAATTGATTAAGCCCAACCCCTGATCAAATCAGGGACCAAACCATCTCGACGATTAGGCAACTCTTAACCTAATCGGGTCAAACCCAACTGAATCCAATTCAATTGGACTTGATCCAAAAATAATTACTCAATCAAATTGAGTTAATTAGCGATCAAATCACTAATTAAATCTCTCATAAATACTAAGTCCAAATTCGATGGGCAATCAGGCATCAGAATTCATCGATATATAACCCTGATCGAAAAGTCCCAACCGGTGAGACTCTTGACCCCGATACCCATAATGTGTGAAACACATGATCAGAGAATCCTGATTCTCAATCACTGAGTCCTAAACATGTAGGATTCTACATCAGCCATCAGATCAGATAGGAACCTCTAATGTGTATGACCCCGCAGGTTCGAACCTAAGCCAGTAGCACAGGAACTAATTTCTGTACTAATCGAAGTGACCATCTAGCAATGGTACCCGACGTTCGGATAGGTCGAATAGTCACAATTGCAACACTCAGAACCTACATGAATATGGTTACTGTATAATTCTTTTTTTTGACCCCTGTGTTTAGGATGACTCAGGGTTAAACTGTCAACCCTGATCAGATCATCCGAATCATGCTCAACTCAAACAGTCCTGTGACTCCTCACAAGGACTACCCTGGCCAAAGTTTTGCTAAATTGAAACACGACTGTACACAGCTCCTAAACTGGAGTGGTCAATCCCATCTTGACACATGCACCAACAAGTCAAGCACTTGACTACTCCCAGTAGCCTTCCGTCACTGAATTAAAAATTCAGGTAGTCCAGTGCCTAAGTACAGTGAGTTGCTTGCAAGTCACCGTAGTGGTCTCAGGTCGAAGGGATATTTATACCCATATTTCATCGGAGCAAATCTTGACAGCAGAAAAAGCTCCAGAGTCGGTCACATTCAGTGTAGATGTACCCTTACATCTCACCTATATGCCATACCAGTGTCTCCACACTCATTGGTTAAGAGGACAACCAACCTATATGGCACACAATGACCTATGCTTGATAAACATTATCATCCTTGGTAATAGAGTATCATTTGGTCGCGAACAGATTTAAGGACTAAACGACAAATCCTCCTTTGTCGAGTCTAAATAGTCCTAAGGACTTCACCACAACATAGGAGTTTATTAGAAGATGAAACATTTTGTGATAAAAAATACTAAAATAATTTTTATTAATTCATAATTCATGTACAAATATAAAAATGAGCACAACCATCAACAGGCTGACGATTGGCTTTGGGATACTATTCCCAACAATCTTTCCCTTGGCCTAAAGCCAATCGGTGCAGTATCTAATACCCATCTTCGACTTGTAGTTGTCGAAGTCCTTCACCGCAATGGCTTTAGTGAATGGGTCAGCCAGGTTCTCCTTCTCGTCGATCTTCTGAAGATCGACGTCATCTCGATCTATAATTTTTTGGATAAGATGGTAGCGGCACATAATATGCTTCGTCTGCTGGTGTGCCTTTGGTTCCTTCGCCTGAGCAATAGCTCCAGAGCTGTCACAGTAGAGCAGAACTGGACCAACAAGGGAGGGTGCTACTTCGAGCTCGATGATGAATTTCTTCAGCCACACCGCTTCTTTGGCAGCATCTGATGTGGCGACATACTCTGCCTCGCAAACTGAATCAGCCACTGTGTGCTGCTTGGAACTTTTCCAGCAAATAGCCCCACCATTAAGGGTAAAAATAAATCGCGACACACTTTTGCTGTCATCATGATCAAACTGGAAACTAGAGTCTGCAAACCCTATAAGTCTCAAGTCCGATTCATCATAAACAAGCCACTGGTCCTTAGTATTTCTTAAATACTTCAGGATGGTTTTAACAACCTTTCAGTGATTCTCCCCTGGATCAAATTGGTATCTACTCACTACCCCTAGTGAGTATGCCACATTTGGTTGTGTACATGTCATGGCGTACATGATAGATCCCACTGCTGAAGCATATAGAATCCTACCCATACGCTCTCTCTCTTGAGGTGTTGTCGGACAATCCCTCTTCGAGAGAGAAATTTCATGGCCTATCAGAAGATAGTCTTTCTTGAAATTCTCCATGCTGAACCTCTTCAGCATAGTATCAATGTACGTGGACTGAGATAAACCAAGCAACCTTCTAGATCTATCCCTATAGATCCTCATCCCTAGGATGTAGGAAGCTTCTCCCAGATCCTTCATGGAGAACTGTGACGACAGCCAAATCTTTATTTCCTATAATAAATGTCATCCACATACAATACAAGAAATACTACTACTATACCATTAGCCCACTTATAAATGCAGGGCTCTTCTCTATTTTTAACAAAGCCATACGTCTTGATCGTCCTATCAAAACGTATGTTCCAACTCCGGGATGCCTGCTTAAGTTCATAAATGGACCTCTGTAGTCTGCACGCCTTAGACTCATCTGTGGATGTGAATCCTTCAGGTTGTATCATATACACCTCTTCATCTAGCTCTCCATTTAGGAAAGCTGTCTTCACATCCATCTGCCAGATTTCATAGTCCAGATGGGCAACTATCGTAAGCATAATCCGAATGGATTTAAGCATTGCCACAGGAGAAAACATCTCGTCATTGTCTATACCATAACGTTGACGATATCCCTTAGCAACCAGATGGGATTTATAGGTTTCCACCTTTCCATTTGCGCCTCTCTTTCTCTTGAAGACCCACTTACACCCTATGGGTTTTACTCCTTCGGGTGGGTCAACCAATGTCCACACATCGTTGACCTTCATGGATTTCATTTCGGATTTCATGGCCTCCAGTCATTTCTCAGAGTCGGGTCTCTGCATTGCATCCATGTAGGTGATCGGATCCTCATCATTTTTATCAAGTTCGATAGGATCGCCATCCCAGACCAAGAAACCATAGTATCTGTCTGGTTGACGTGGTACTCTACCAGATCGCCTTAAGGGTGCTTGAACAATGGGCTCTGGATCTGATCTAACCAAATCCGGTTCAGGTTCAGCAACTTGTGTCGATTTTTTCACCTGCCGAATTTCGTCCAGTTCGATCTTAGAGGCAACAGTCCCTTCACCAAGGAACTCCTTTTCCTAAAAGATTGCCTTAAGGCTGACAAACACTTTTTACTCATCAGCTAGGTAGAAGTAATACCCTTTGGTCTCTTTTGGGTACCCTATAAAATTATCCTTATCAGACCTAGGTCCAAGCTTGTCCGTAAATAAACGTTTAACATAAGCCAGACACCCCCAAACCCTAAGGTGCGAGAGTACTGGCTTACGTCCTATCCATATCTCATATGGCATTTTGGTTACAGACTTACTTGAAACTCTATTTAGAAGGTAACAAGCCAATTCGAGTGCATATCCCCGAGGAAGATCGGCAGACCAGCAAATCCCATCATGGATCGAACCATGTCCAACAAGGTCCGATTCCTCCTTTTAGACATACCATTATGCTGTGGTGTTCCAGGAGGTGTCCCCTGAGAGAGAATCCCATTTTCTCCAAGATATGTCAGAAAGTTATTGGAAAGGTATTCACCTCCTCGATCAGATCGAAGAGTTTTAATACACTTTCCAGTTTATTTTTCTACCTCATTTCGGAATAGTTTGAACATTTCAAATGACTCTGACTTATGCTTCATTAAATAGACATATCCATACCTCGATAGGTCGTCTGTCAAGGTTATGAAGTAGAAATATCCATCTCTTGCACTTGAGCTCATGGGTCCACATACATCAGAATGTACCAAACCCAAGAGTTCGCTGGCTCGCTTACCTTTTCCAGTAAAAGGTGATTTGTTCATTTTACCAAGAAGACAGGACTCACAGGTTAGAAGTGATTCACAATCACCTACTTCAAGAATTTCTTCTTGAGCCAACCTGTTTATCCTGTTCTTATTGATATGACCTAGCCTACAGTGCCAAAGGTAGACTTCTGACACATTATCTATTCTAGGGCATTTACCGAAAGTTTGAACCACATTAACAGGTTGTGATAGAAAGTAAATTCTATTGTTAAGTTATCCAACAAACATTGTAACACCATTCAAAATGATATTGCAAACATTTTCTTTTATTAAAAATTGATAACCATTCATAGCCAAAAGGCCTACAGAAATAATATTTAACAAAAAGCTTGGACAATAGTGATATTCACTCAGAATTATATTTTGAGAATTGATTACAAGGTTCATGATTCCTAAAGCTAGAACTGAAACTTTGCTTCCATCTCCAACGTTCAGGAACCTCTCGCCTTCATCAAATCTCCTACTGACCTGCAGACCCTGCATCGAATTGCAAATATGATAAGGGCTTCTGGTATCCAATACCCAGGCAGTAGTATCACAAATAGAAAAGTTGCAAGGTGTTATCATATAAGTACCTTGCTTCTTCTTCGGCCTGTTCGGATCCAGGGAGGCAATGTATAGAGGACAGTTCCTCTTTCAGTGCCCCTGCTTCTTGTAAAAGAAGCACTCCGTCTGGCTCTAGTCGGGCTTGCGCTTCTTGGTCTGACCCTGTGCAGACGTCCCAGCATGCAGCTGCACCTTCTTATTCTTCTTCTTCTTGTTCTTCTTCTTCCCTTTCTTAAAGGGTCGACGACCAGAAGAAGACCCTCCCACAACATTCACCGACTCCTTATCGAGCTGGTGATCCTTCTCAAAGTTCTGCAGTAACCCCAACAAGCCGTGGTAGTTCACTGCAGGCTTTGTCATCTGAAAATGAGTAAGGAAGGGGAGGAGGGACTTGGGCAATGAGTTAAGGATCGCATCCTTACCGAGCTGCTCGTGCAAGGGAAAGCCCAGTTTACTTAGACGCTCAATCATTTCGATCATGTACAGTACATGATCAGTGACTGAGGCTCCATCCCTCATTCGAGCATTGAAAATGGTACAACTAGTTTTGTGCCTTTCAACGTCGTCAGGCATGCCAAAGGAGTCGTTCAACATTTGAAGCATCTCCTGTGGTTGGGCATTCTCGAACCTGTGGCTGAACTCATCATTCATTGCCGCCAAAATAATGTACTGAACGGTGGTGCGGTCGTTGAGCCACTTCTGGTAAGTGTCTCAGACCGTTCCTCGAGCGTTCGGGGCTGGCTCCTCAGGTACAGGATCCGTTACTACATAAAGGATCCATTCATGCTCAAGGATGATTTTTAATTTTCGATACCAGCTATCAAAATTAGGTCCCATGAGCTTGTCATTATCTAATAATGACCAGAGCGACAGGGTAGTGACCATAGCTGCATAAAGGAAAACCAGACCTCAATTAGTACATAAATTATAAATACTAAAGATTTGAACTTTAGTCTAAAGTTTCTCCCAGTATTTTTACGAACTGGTAGCCACAACTTCCAATTCAAGGAATTACTTTAATTACTTAGTGGGTACTAGAATCCACACAGACTACACACGAGCCCAACTTTTGTTGGTCAACCCATGTGCATCTATGGATAGGTTCATAACCAATTGTTTCTCTAAACAACTTCTAGTAATTGATTTTGCCCCAGAACCTAATCAGTAGGCTTTGGCCTCCACTGAAAAGATCTGGTTAGATCCAACCATTAACATGATTTGATTTGGTGAATCGGACCAATAAATGATCAGGCCCAACTTTGGCCGGCCAACCTGATCACCATCATAAAGACTCAAACCAAATTATCAAATTATGAATGATAATTCCATTAGTCAATAAGCACCAGGCCTTTGGGCCTCCAATGATTATTAAACTAATGGACTCATTATCACTCACTTAATGGGAGGCTATGACTTAGTTATCAATATAACTTAATCATTTTTAGGACCTAATAATTTTTGAGGATTTTATTAAAGAATAGATGAGAAGATAAATTACTAGCCAATTTCAATCCTCCCACTGACTTCACCAAGTCAGATTAAAAAGGATTTAATTAAGCCAGCATTAGGAGCACCTAAATCAGTCAAACTGATTTACCTAATGACATGAGTGAGCCCTAATCACAAAGTGATCTAATCAAAATCTAATTCACCAGGTTGGCCAGATAAGTGAGATCAGTGGTAGGGATATGCCATTAACTCGTCAGAGATCGATCACTACGAGTAGCTCCCGCTTAAAAACTACTGGTCAAACTGCCAAACTTACCTTAGACACCAACCGGTTCATTAGTTTTAATTTGATCAACTTAGTAAATAGGGTTCCACCGCGTAGCCATGAATTAAGTCCATCTTGGGCTAGTTAAAGACATGGACCCATTCAACTACAACTATTGGAGTTGGGTCTAGAGTATCTTTGACCTAATCTAATTCAACTTTTGATTAGATTTGATCAATTACTCTAATTTAGTCCATTTCTTTAAGCTAACCTTAGGTTTAACCCAATTATGGACCTAATCCATCTAACCCATTGACCCACAAGTTTATGCAATTGTCTTAGGTCTTAATTCACAATTCTAGACCTACTAGACAATACTTAATTCTTTTAATTAAGTATTTGGGCTGATGGGTCAGGGTTTGGCATTTCAAAAATAATTTTTAAATTTGAAAGGTTTTATTTTCTATTCACCAAATATGTTGACTCATTTCACAAATAGATTAGCACATTTCATAAATAGCAATCCTATTGCTAATTACATAACAGAAAATAACTCAATCAAAATAAATCATGAATATTCCTTTAGATCTAATCTAACACATTCATGATAAATTTCACAATTGAACCTTTACAATTAATTTCTTTCGCTGCTTCATCTGCATAGGATATAATTGCAGCGGCACCCCTACCGCTATAGGAGACCCTATCGAATGGGAGGAGAGGGCCTTTAAATCCTGCTTTTCTCCTATGACCGGACGGCCATGGCAACCAACCCAATTCGATTACTTGCTACTTGGATCAAGTATATCTAAATATACCAATTTCAAAATTTAAATTTCAAATTTTAAATTTTGAATTTCAAATTTCAAACAAATTTCAAATTTCAAATTTTTGAATTTCAAATTTTGAATTTCAAATTTTGAATTTTAAATTTTCAATTTCAAATTTAAAATTTCAATCAAATTTCAAATTTCAAATTTTGAATTTCAAATTTTTGAATTTTGAATTTCGAACAACTTTCAAAATTCAAATTTCAAAATTTAAATTTCAAATTTTTAAATTTTGAATTTCGAACAACTTTCAAAATTCAAATTTTAAATTTTGAATTTTAAATTTTAAATTTAAACTTTTAGATTACAACTTAATCTACGCATGCAAATATATATATCATATCTAAGAATCTGGCTCGGAGACCATATGTGGGGAAAATTCAGTGTAGGGGTAAAATGATAATTTTAAAACTTTTTCAAAATCACTATTTTACAGTGGAAATTATTAATTAATCTAATAATTAATAAAAATTTATCCTACACTAAGATCTAAATATGATATATAGCATGCATGCATTTAAATTTAAAATTCAAAATTGAACAATAAACACTTTATTGTAATGTGTTCAGAACACAATACTTTGTGCGGGTAGTAGATTGCTGCAATCAGATCACCATCAGGAGAGTCTGATCATCACGACGTAGCCACACAGCATGTCTGGCCTCTATGGATCATCCACACGAAGCTCCCAATCTGATCGACTCCTCACGAGTGCTAGCTCATTGTAGAGCCCTTTTGACGGTCGATACTGATCGAACTCCTTCGATCGATGTCTGTCGATTCTTCGGATGCTCTGGATCATCAACAGATGTGCTTGAGAGGATGTTGAAGATCTTTCTAAGATTTTATGGGCTCACGATACTCGTAGCTCACTTTCTCAATTCTCAAACCCCAGGCTAAAACTCTAGGAAACTCACCGAAAACTTTGCACCCACTTTTCTTTCTTTTCTTTCTTTTTCTCTTAGAAGGATATGAACTTCCTTCTCATGCACAAGACTTCTCATGCCCCAAAATTTTTCTCCAAAAATCTTCTTCTTACATGCCCCACTCTTCTCCTCCTTTTATAACAACGTCAAATGTCTTATCCAAAAGAAAGGATAAAGATGAGTAATTGCACATTTGAATTCAAATCAAATTTTGAATTCAAATGGACACCAACTCACCCCTTATCCACTAAAGGCATGAGGCGTGGCTTAAATTATGCATGGAGTGATTTCATGAGAAATCTTTTCTCATGTAATAAATGGAGCGTAAAAAAAGGGATAAGGTGTAAAGACTGATTGCCCATTCAAATTCAAACTTTATTTTGAATTTGAATGGCCAACCAATCATCCTTATCCATTCATATGGCACATTAAAGTGGGGCATGGAGAGGGCTGTTGGAGCATGATCTCGCCTCCTCCCACGGGCCTTGGGTGCAGCGGAACCAGCAACGAATAGATCTGGAGTCGTCTGGACACGATTCAAGGTCTTTGACGAAATCAGCCTGGTTGCTGTCTTCTTCGTCAGCCTTTCGTTCCAGATGAAGAACACCTCTGAAACTACCTCTAAAAAATCCAAGATCTAGTACCCAACAAGATCAGACTAGGACTGAGGTCTTCCAATTCAAAGATCTTGAATCAGGAAATTCTAGATAAAGAAAAAGATAGATGGAGATAGACCTTGCAGATCTGTCCTGCTGCAGCCTTTCCTGTAGATCTGTTGATGGAGATCTCACCCGCACCTCAAATGACCTCAGATCAACTCTAGATCTGAGAGAAACTTGTACCAACCTCTTCTCAATAGATTCCAGATCTTGGACCTAGTGTTTGGGTGACTGCAAGAGAGGGGAGAGAAGAAATGGCTGGCGGCTCCAAGGAGGAAGAGGCTAGCGCCTCCCTTCCTTTCTTTCCTTTTATGGACTGGTGGCAAGAAACCCTAGGGTTTCTTGCTCCTAGGGCATGGAAGATGGCTGGAGAGAGAGGGAGAAGAGAGAGAGAGACTTGGGAGAAAGAGTTTTCTATTTTCTTGGCTTTGTCAAACCTATACAAGTACATGTATATATAAACACCGGGTCAAGTGACCCAAACCCAAAACTCCCTTGACCAACTCTATGGGAGATTAGGTTAACCCAAGCCCATGTACACCCATGACTCAACCTAATCTCACCTATCCTAGGCCCAGACCTGGCCCATAAAGAGTTGGTCCCTTGAGGCCCACATAACCTAGACCTCAAGAACCCGAAAGGCATACAGCCTTTCAACCTAGGGCCCAACGAGCCCTAGAGCCTCCATGAAGCCCTCATGAATGATGGACCTTGATCTTAGCCTTGGTCCCCTGGGCCTTGGGCACACTACCTGAATCATAACAATCTCCACTTTGGTGTCCCAAGGCCTCAACCAGCTCCACTCTGTCCTTGCGACTGTAGACCCATTTGCAGCCAATGGGCCTCTTCCCCTGTGGCAACTGCACCAATCGCCACGTCTGATTCTGGTGGAGAGACTACAACTCCTCGGACATCATCTAGACTCACCGCTCTCTGTCTTGGCTCTTAATAGCCTCCTGATACGTATATGGGTCTCCATTCACTATCACCAGGGCATATGACAGCGTCTCCTTGAAGCCATATCGGTCCGGTTGCCTGATGGTTCTCTTGGGCTTGTGTAGGGCAACACCAATATCAGTCCTCGATCCAGCTCGCTCCTGCTGGACCTCTCCACCTCGATCATCCATCTGAATCCTCTCCACCTGTGGAGACACCTTAGGTAGGTTCTCCACCTGAATGTCATGTCCTCCCGTAGTACCTACAAGAGGCAAAATCAAAGAGGTAAGCTGTCCAGCAGCGCCCTGCTGGACCTCCTCCTGCTCCTGCTGCTCCTCCATGCCTGCTTGCCTTCGTAGGACTGACTTCTCATCAAAAGTCACATCCTAACTAATGATGACCTTCTTTTCCAAGGGATCCCACAGCCTGTATCCTTTGACTCCTCATGGATAGCCTAGAAACACCACCTTGCGTGATCTGGCATCTAGCTTGTTCCGCTCACCAGCTCCAATGTGCACATAGGCCGTGCACCCAAATACCCATAGATGGTCCGGCCCAACTATCCTCCCAGACCACACCTCCTCTGGAAGCCTGCCATCCAACTTGGTGTGAGGTGACCGATTGACCAAGTAACCCACTGCGTCAACTGTGTCAACCCAGAACTCCTTTGGAAGCCCTGCCTGCAGCCTCATGCATCGTGCCTTTTCCAAAAATATTCTGTTCATCCTCTCGGCCACCCCATTCTGCTGTGGAGTCTCCCTAACTGAGAAGTGTCTCCTGATCCCACACTCCTCACAGTAGTCCTGGAACTCTCTGCTGGTGTACTCCCCGCCATTGTCTGACCTCAGACACTTCACGCTCCTCCCCTGCTCCTTCTCCACCTCAGCTCTCTAGATCTTGAACTTAGTGAAGACCTCTGACTTCTCTCTCATGAAGTAAATTTAGAGTTTTCTTGAGAAATCATCAATCAGGGTCATGAAGTATCTGGCCCCATTCCTAGCTAAAACTGGGGCTGGTCCCCACACATCCGTGTGTACTAACTCCAGAGGGGCTGCACTCCGGGCTGTACTGATGGTGAACTGAACTCTTCTCTACTTTCTCATCTGGCAAGGCTCACAGATCTCTCCTGTAGTACCATCCTCCAGATCAGAGATGAGTCCTCTCCTGCTCAACTCCCTCAACCCTCTATCACCCATGTGGCCTAGGCGGTAGTGCCACATCCTGTAAGCCCCCTGCTGGTCCTGTGCTGCAGCTACTGTATCAGACTCTCCAGTCACCACAGATCCCTCCATGTGATAGAGGTTATTGTCCAACCTCCTGCCTCTCATCACCACCATAGCTCCATTGGAGATGTTCAGTACTCCGCTTCTAGCCCTACTGCTGAAGCTGTATCCACTGCGCTCCAAGTAGCCTAGTGACACCAGATTCTTTTTCAGCTTCGGAACGTGCTTTACATTTATCAATGTCCTCATAATCCCATCAAACATCCTCACCCTGACTGTCCCTATCCCAGCCACCTCGCAAGGATGATTGTCGCCTAGAGTCACTGATCCCTCATCTGTCTTGGTGTATGTCGCAAACCAAGACTTGTGTGGTGTGTAGTGATGTGAGCACGCAGAGTCTAGTGTCCACTCCTCTGTGTAATGCCTGTGACCATTTGATACCACAAGTAGATCATCCTCCACCTGCTGCCCAGCAACTGCACTCACTGATTCTAAGCCACTTCTTTCTCCCTTTTTGCTCTTCCATAGTGGACATTCTCGCTTGAAGTATCCGAACTCGTTGCACTTGAAGCATTTCACCTCTTTCTTTTCCTTCCTGGACTTGGACCTTCCCCTGAACTTGCTTCTGCCTCTGCCTCTACCTGTCCTCTTCCCTACTGCCAAATCCTCCTGGGGAGCCCGATCTCTGGTCAACTTTTCCCTCTGCTCATTCGACCTCAGCACCGAGACCATGTCCTCATACTCCAGAGTCTCCTTACCGTAGAGTAGTGTAGTCACCAAAGAATCATATGATCCGGGCAGCGAACATAGAAGCAATAGAGACTTGTCCTCCTCATCCAGCTTCACCCCGATATTCACCAACTCCATGCATAACTGGTCGAACCTCTGAATGTGGCCAATCACATCAGATCTCTCCTGCATCTGAAGACTGTACAACCTCTTCTTCAGCATCAGCTTGTTGCACATATTCTTCCCCATGTACATGGTGTGCAACTTCGACCAAAGGCCCTTCAGAGTCTTTTCTTCCAGCACCAAATACAATGCCGCATCCGTCAAACATCCTCTGATCATCGAGTATGCTTTCTTTTCCAACGATGCCCACTGTCTATCTGTCATTCCCTCAGGCTTCTCATCCAAAGCCTGATCCAGATCTGCTTGCACCAGAAGTTCCTCCACCTGGATTTTCCACATGGAAAAATTTCTCTTGCCATCAAACTTCTCAAAATCGACCTTCATATTGTTGCCCATGACTGGATCTAAGCCAAACAAGAAATATAAATTCAAGAAGTGTAGAATATACCTTGATGGTACCTTGCTGAAAATTTTCAGCACTTGAGATCTTCAACTTCTCACGCTTGGAACCGCTTCCTCACCATCGTGGCTATGATACCAACTGTTGGAGCACGATCTCAGCTCCTCCCATGGACCTTGGGTGCAGCAGAACCAGCAACGAATAGATCTAGAGTCGTCTGGACACGATCAAGATCTTTGACGAAATCAGCCTGGTTGCTGTCTTCTTCGTCATCCTTTCATTCTAGATGAAGAACGCCTCTGAAACTACCTCTAAAAAATTCAAGATCTGGTACCCAACCAGATCTGACCTGGACCGAGGTTCTCCATTTCATAGATCTTGAATCAGGGCATTCTAGATGGAAAAGAAGATAGATGGAGACAGACCTCGCAGATCTGTCCTGCTGCAGCCCTTCTTGTAGATCTGTTGATGGAGATCTCACCCGTACCTCAAACGACCTCAGATCAACTCCAGATTTGAGAGGAACTTGTACCAACCTCTTCTCAAGAGATTCTAGGTCCTGGATCTAGTGTTTGGGTGACTGCAAGAGAGGGGAGAGAAGAAATGGCTGGCGGCTCCAAGGAGGAAGAGGCTAGCGCCTCCCTTCCTTTCTTTCCTTTTATGGAATGGCGGCAAGAAACCCTAGGGTTTCTTGCTCCTGGGGCATGGAAGATGGCTGGAGAGAGAAGGAGAAGAGAGAGAGAGAGACTTGGGAGAAAGAGTTGTCTATTTTCTTGACTTTGTCAAACCTATACAAGTACATGTATATATAAACACCGGGTCAAGTGATCCAAACCCAAAACTCCCTTGACCAACTCTATGGGAGATTAGGTTAACCCAAGCCCATGTATACCCATGACTCGACCTAATCTCACCTATCCTAGGCCCAGACCTGGCCCATAAAGAGTTGGTCCCTTGAGGCCCACATAACCTAGACCTCAAGAACCCGAAAGGCCCACAGCCTTTCAACCTAGGGCCCAACTAGCCCTAGAGCCTCCATGAAGCCCTCATGAATGATGGACCTTGGCCTTAGCCTTGGTCCCCTAGGCCTTGGGCACACCACCTGAATCATAACAAGGGCTTGGCATGAGGAAAAAATTTATGAGAAGTTCCTTCTCATAAATTCAAATGGGTGCAATGGAAGTGAGGTGGCGCATGAAAATTGGGTCAAGGTGGTTTAATTATTTAAACCAACCTAATTGAACCAAATAAGTTAGGTCCAATTAGACTAATTTAAATACAACTAAATTAGGCTTAATTAGGCTCAGTAAAATCCTAATCAAATCAGAAATTGATTAAGCCCAACCCCTGATAAAATCAGGGACCAAACCATCTCGACGATTAGGTCAACTCTTAACCTAATCAGGTCAAACCCAACTGAATCCAATTCAATTGGACTTGATCCAAAAATAATTACTCAATCAAATTGAGTTAATTAGCGATCAAATTACTAATTAAACCTCTTATAAATACTGAGTACAAATTCGATGGGCAATCAGTCATCAAAATTCATCGATATGTAACCCTGATCGAAAAGTCCCAACCAGTGGGACTCTTGACCCCGGTACCCATAATGTGTGGAACTCATGATCAGAGAATCTTGATTCTCGATCACTGAGTTCCAAACATGTAGGATTCTACATCAGCCATCAGATCAGATAGGAACCTCTAATGTGTGTGACCCCGCAGGTTCGAACCTAAGCCGATAGCACAGGAACTAATTTCTGTACTAATCGAAGTGACCATCTAGCAATGATATCTGATGTCCGGATAGGTTGAATAGTCGCAATCGCAACACTCAGAACTTACATGAATATGGTTACTGTATAATTCATTCTTTTGACCCCCATGTTTAGGATGACTCAGGGTTAAACTATCAACCCTGATCAGATCATCCGAATCATGCTCAACTCAAACAGTCCTGTGACTCCTCATAAGGACTACCCTGGCCAAAGTTTTACTAAATTGAAACACGACTGTACACAGCTCCTAAACTAGAGTGGTTAATCCCATCTTGACACACGCACCGACAAGTCAAGTACTTGACTACACCTAGCAGCCTTCCGTCACTGAATTAGAAATTCAGGTAGTCCAGTACCTAAGTGCAGTGAGTTGCTTGCAAGTCACTGTGGTAGTCTTAGGTCGGAGGGATATTTATATCCATATTCCATCGGAGCAAATCTTGACAGTAGAAATAGCTCCAGAGTCGGTCATGTTCAGTGCAGATATACCCTTACATCTCACCTGTATGCCATACCAGTGTCTCCACACTCATTGGTTAAGAGGACAACCAACCTATATGGCACACAACGACCTATGCTTGATAAACGTTGCCATCCTTGGTAACAACGTATCATTTGGTTGCAAACAGATTTAAGGACTAAACGATAAATCCTCCTTTGTCGAGTCTAAATAGTCCTAAGAACTTCACCACAACATAGGAGTTCATTAGAAGATGAAATATTTTGTGATGAAAAATATCAAAATAATTTTTATTAATTCATAATTCATGTACAAATATAAAAATGAGCACAACCGTCAACAGGCTGACGATTGGCTTTGGGACACTATTCCCAACATCAAGCTCTCCTAATTCGAAAGCTACGATGGGACCTCAGATCCGGTTGATCACTTGGAGGCCTTCCGGATAATTATGCTACTCCATGGTGCACCAGACGCCATCCTGTGTCGAGCTTTTTCATCTACCTTGAAGGGAGCAGCAAGGAACTGGTACTCGATGCTGAAGTCGGATACTATCTTCTCCTTTGATCAGATGAGCCACCAGTTTGCGGCTCATTTTGTTAGCAGCCGATGTCTCCAGAGAGGTTCGGAGTCTCTTATCAACATCAAGCAAAAGGAGGGAGAATCCATCCGAACCTATGTCAATCGATTTAACGCCGTCGCATTGGAGGTCCGAAACTTGGACCAATCGATTGCAATGGCCGCCCTAAAGAGCGAGCTTCAAAAGAATGATCTTTTATTTTTTCTAGAAAAGAAGTATCCCAGGGACTTCACTGATTTGCTGGCTTAGACCGAAGGATATGCCCGAGCAGAGGAAGCCTTCAAGTTGAAGGACAAGGAGGCCGTGAAGGAGCGGCAGGCGGGGTGGCTCCAGCAAGCCCGCAGTTGAAAAAGGGCCAAGTGAAGCTCGGCCACATTCTCGAACTCCTTCCAGACACAGGCGTGTCTAGACTCCTCCCCGAGCTCGTAAGCAGAGGAGCTCGGACCGCAGAGTTCGATGGAGCTCTCCCCCAGGAATATTCCACAGCTATGCCCCTCTCAATGCTCCAAAAGCCCAAGTGCTGATGGAGGTCAGGGAGCAGCTGCCGAGGTCGGAAAGGATGCGCTCGCACTTTGGGAAGCACAACCCAAACAAATTCTGCCTCTATCATCATGACCACGACCACGACACGGAGGAGTGTATTCAGCTTCGAGATGAAATTGAGAAGCTCATCAGGCGGGGTTGGCTCGACA
Source organism: Elaeis guineensis (assembly GCF_000442705.2). NCBI lineage: Eukaryota > Viridiplantae > Streptophyta > Magnoliopsida > Arecales > Arecaceae > Elaeis > Elaeis guineensis. Next base: position 36,629,653 of record NC_026007.2, on the reverse strand, counting down.
GATTCATCCGACGCCGGTCTGAAGGTAGGGAGGATCGGCCGAGGGTCCTGCCGCAACCGGAGCCACCAAGGAGGGAAGAGCAGCCTGAAGATCGCCTCCAATCGAGATCATCAACACCATCTTTGGAGGGCCCCAGAGGGGAGCGGCTAGTGGATCGGCTGGACCGCTCAAACGACAGAGAACTGAAGGATCTATAATCTTTACTGAAGAAGATGCCCGGGAGATTCAATTCCCCCATAATGATGCGGTTGTAGTTTCTTTAAATATTGCTGATTATGATGTATGCCACATTCTTATTGATAGTGGAAGCTCAGCCGATATTTTGTTTTATGATGCATTCTAAAAAATGTCCATCCCTGATGGTCCGTTGGGGCCGATTAGCTCCCCGTTGGTAAGGTTTACTAGCAATGCTGTGCCAGTGGAGGGAGTAATAACTTTGACTGTAGTTGCAGGTCGGTATCCGAAACAATCTAGAGCGCAAGTGAATTTTCTGATAATGAGGGTACTGTCTGCCTACAATGCAATACTCGACCGACCTGGCTTCAACGCCCTCCGAGCTGTAGTATTGATCTACCATTTGAAATTAAAATTTCCTACAAGCCAGGGGGTTGGAGAAGTCAGAGGAGATCAAGTCCTGGCAAGACATTGTTATAACATAGCTTTACAAAGAAATGGTCAGCTTGACCCTTGTCTGGTTGATGGATTGGACACCCACGACGACCTGACTGAAGAACGGGGTGAGCCAATAGAAGATCTTGTCTCAATTCCTTTGAATGATGGGAATGAAGAGCACGTGGTGAAGATCGGCTCCAACTTGAGGAAAGAGGTGCAGACACAGCTTATCAATTTTCTACAAAAGAATGCGGATATTTTCGCTTGGGCTTCGGCGGACATGTTGGGGATCGATGCTGAAGTTATGGAACACCGTCTGGCTGTTGATCCCAAACACCGGCCAATGAAGGAAAAGGTTCGATGTCATGCATCAGAAAGACAAATGGCAATAGCTGAGAAAGTTGATAAACTCCTGAAAGTCAGGTTCATCAGAGAGGTCAACTATCCGAGCTGGGTTTCCAATGTGGTCCTGGTTAAGAAGGTGAACGGTAAGTGGAGGATGTGTATAGACTTCAAAAAGCTGAATAAAGCCTGCCCGAAGGACAGTTACCCTCTGTCCAGAATCGACCAGTTAGTGGATGCAACCTCGGGCCACGAGCTTTTCACTTTCATGGATGCATTCTCCGGCTACAATCAAATCAGGATGGCACCAGAGGATGAAGAAAAAACCACTTTTATTACTAACTGTGGCCTTTATTGTTACAGGGTCATGCCTTTTGGCCTCAAAAATATAGGGGTGACCTATCAACAGCTGGTAAAAAAGATCTTCAAAGAGCAGATCGATCGCAATATGGAGGTCTACGTGGACGATATGCTCGTAAAAAGTAAATCCTCAATGAACCACGTCGCCGACCTTGAGGAGACCTTCAACGCCCTCCAAAAATACAAGATGAAGCTGAACCCAGCTAAGTACGCTTTTGGAGTAACCTCAAAAAAATTTCTGGGCTTTATGGTATCGGGGTGTGGGTTCGAAGTAAATTCGAAAAAGATTCGCACCATCCAGAAAATGACCGCTCCGAAGTCGATAAAGGAAGTTCAGCGCCTTACTGGGAGAGTAGCAGCTCTAAATCGCTTCATCTCAAGATCGGCCGAGCGGTGCCTACCTTTCTTTCAGACTCTCAAGTAGCCGAAGAACTTCTGTTGGACCACTGGATGTCAGCAAGTATTCGAAGAACTGAAGAACTACCTCGGCTCATCTCCACTATTGGCAAAGCCTGAACCTAGAGAGGAGTTGTTCCTATACCTGACGGTCTCCCCTGTGGCTCTCGCAGTAGTTCTGATTAAGGAAGAAGCAAAAATTCAACGGCCGATCTACTACATAAGCCGAGTATTGAGAGACGCTGAAACCAGATATACTAAGTTAGAGAAACTAACTTATGCCTTGTTGATTGCAGCTCGAAGGCTCCGACCTTACTTTCAAGGACACACCATAACACTGCTCACCGACCAGCCGATCAAGGCGGTTCTACATTGAGCGGATGCCTCTGGAAGGATAGCGAAATGGACAGTCGAGCTCATGGAGTTCGACATCGACTATCGACCTCGACCGACGATAAAAGCCCAGATATTAGCAGACTTCATGATGGAATGCACTATCCCAGAAGTGGCCGAATTTGGACGAGATGAAGCCGACAACCCAGGGCTCCAGCCGAACTCCCCTGAAGAAAAAATAGATCTCCCTAATGGTTTTTGGACCCTCTACGTAGACGGTTCCTCTAACATGTCAGACGCAGGTGCGAGCCTGATCTTGATCAATCCAGAGGGAATTATCATGGGGTATGCACTGTGCTTCGAATTCCCTGCAACAAATAACAGAGCAGAATATGAAGCTCTGATTGCAGGACTGAGGATCGCCAAAGAGTTAGAAGTAAATCGGCTTCAAGCCTACAGTGACTCTCAATTAGTAGTGGGGCAGGTCAGAGAAAATTATGAAGCTTAGGAGGACAGTATGACCAAGTATCTCGAAAAGGTAAAGGAGATCATCCCTACCTTCGGCAGCTTCGACATCAGGCAGATCCCAATAGCAGAAAATACCAGAGCCGACCTTCTCTTCAAGTTGGCTATACTGGCTCCAGCTGAACTGCTTAAGAAAGTCTTCTTCAAAGTTCTGAAGCACCCAAGTATGGAAGAATCACAGCTTGTGATGGAGATCAGCCATGAACCCAGCTGGATCGACCCACTGGTTGCATACCTCAAGGACGGGGTTCTTCCTCCTGATGCAAAAGAAGCTCGAAAGCTTAGAAACTAGGCCTCCCAATATATTCTTTACGAAGGCAAGCTGTACAAGAGATCGTACTCTTTGCCCCTCCTGAAATATCTCCGGTCTACTGAAGCTGACTTCACCTTGAGGGAGGTACATGAGGGAGTCTGTGGAAGTCACCTGGGGGCCAGATCTTTATCCCACAAACTGCTTCGACAAGGCTATTACTGGCCTACCATGTACCATGACTCTGTCGAATATGTCAGAAAGTGTGATCGGTGTCAGAGATATGCAAATATCCAAAGGCAACCTACCTCCGAACTTACACCATTGAGTGCCCCATGGCCGTTTGCGCAATGGGGGATGGATATCCTCGGACCTTTTTCCATGGCATCTGGGTAGCGGAAGTTCCTCCTGGTGGCAATAGACTATTTCACTAAGTGGGTCGAAGCTGAACCTTTGGAAAAAATCACAAAAGCTAAAATGTAAGACTTCGTCTGGAAGTCAATTGTCCGTAGGTTCGGCTTATCCAGAACCCTCATTACTAATATTGGGCGGCAATTTGCTGGAGCAAGGTTTGCTGAATTTTGTGAGGACCTAAATATCTCCCATAACTTCACTTCGGTAGCCCATCCGCAGGCAAACGATGAGGCCGAGGTGACTAACAGGACTCTGTTGCAAGGAATCAAGGCGAGACTTGAAAAAGCAAAGGAAACTTGGGCAGACGAGCTTTATCATGTGTTATGGGCATACCAAACTACTCACAGATTGCCCATAGGGGAGACCTCCTTTGCCTTAGCCTTCGGGACAGAAGTCGTGATCTCGATTGAACTCAAGCTTCCATCGGTACGAGTCATGGCATTCGACGAGCAGCACAACCCATAGGATCTCAAGGCCAACCTCGACTTGTTAGAAGAAAAGTGAAAGACAGCTCAAGTTCGGATGGCGGCTTACAAGCAGAAAGTAGCCCACTACTACAATTCTCGGGTCAAAAGCAAAGCCTTCAGAGCGGGGGACCTGGTACTTCAGCGAGCCGCTGTCTTACAACCTCAGAATCAAGAAAAACTTACCCTGAACTGGGAAGGCCCGTATGAAGTCAAGGAGGTAGTTCGGACCGGAACATACTATCTAAAAGAGCTCGAAGGAGCAGACCTTCCGCGACCATGGAATTCGAAAAATCTGCGAATGTATTACTAATAACTTTGCCTTAAATAAAAGTTTCATATTTGCATATTTTTTCTTTTAGCATGAGCTTATAACGACAGGAAGTAACTCCCTCATACAATCAAAATTAAGCATGTTAGAAATAGAAAAAAAACCTCATCCTAACATGAGCAAAGTCGAAGGACCGGTTACTTAAAGACCGGATGGGGAGAGAGGCCCTTGCAATGGCCCTTATGTGCCCCCACAGCCTTGTTAGGAACAGGAGGAGAACCTCATCCTAACATGAGCAAAGTCGAAGGTCCAGTTACTTAAAGACCAGATGGGGGGAGAGGCCCTTGCAACGGCCCTTATGTGCCCCCACAGCCTTGTTAGGAATAGGAGGAAAACCTCATCCTAACATGAGCAAAGTCGAAGGCCCGATTACTTAAAGATCGGATGGGGGGAGAGGCCCTTGCAACAGCCCCGATGTGCCCCCACTGTCTTGTTAGGAACAGGAGGAGAACCTTGTCCTAACATGAGCAAAGTCGAAGGCTCGGTTACTTAAAGATCGGATGAGGGGAGAGGCCCTTGCAACGGCCCTTATGTGCCCCCACCGCCTTGTTAGGAACAGGAGGAGAACCTCGTCCTAACATGAGCAAAGTTGAAAGTCCGGTTACTTAAAGATTGGATGGGGGGAGAGATCCTCGAACGGCCCTTATGTGCCCCCACAGCCTTGTTAGGAATAGGAGGAGGACCTTATCCTAGCATGAGCTGAAATTGACTATGTCGGGGACAGGAGGAGAACCCCATCCTAACACAAACCAAGACCTGGTCGATCAAGATCGGATGAGGAGAAAAGCCTCCTCAGCGGCTTCTCTACATCTCCATAACCCCGCTAAGAGCAGAGGAAAAACCCTCGCCTAAAGGAAAAACCCTCATCCAAATAAAAAGAAAAAGGGAGATAAAAAGGGAAGGCGATGAACTACACCAGCGATAAGTGAAAAATAAACTACATCAAAGACACAAGGGACCTCATCTCAACGAGAAAGGATACTCCTATCAAAAACCTTCAGTCGCTAAGAGAAAACTCAATACCGGTCGAGGAGAAATAGACAAAAGGAGTTCGATAAACGACAACTTAATACAAGAATGGACAAGATAATAGAAAATTTTCTTTTCATTTCATTAGTGAAGTATACATTACAAAGCCTTGAAGGCCAAAAAAGAGAAATGATAAGAAAAGAAAAAGAATACATGGAAGGATGAAAGATAAAAAAAAGGGGCTCTAAGGAAGCTCAGCTTCTTCCGACTTCGAGCTCTCGGTTCCAATCCTTATTAGGGATTGCTTTAAGTTTTTGACTTCTTCCTCCAGTTCCATCTTTCTTAGCAGCATCTCCTGGTACATCTGATGGAACCGCCAGCTTTCGCCCTCCGACTCCTGAAGCCTCTTCCTCAGGACCTCGGACTCTGCCTCGATATCTTTGACCGCCTACTGCTCGTGGACCAGCTGAATCTTCAGCCACTGCAGTTCGGCCTCCTCCCGCCCAAGGGCCATAGACAGTTCTGCCATGGTCCCCCTCAAGGAGCGGAGCTCATCAGAGCCTTGTGCAGAGGCAGGCTGGACTCCCTCAGACAACTGCCTCTGAAGGTGAGCAACTTCGTCAGTCGTCGTCTTAAGCTTCCTTCGGTAGTTCTCTACCTGCCCGCACCAGCCGACCTGATAGGCATTATAGTTTGCCTCAGCATTCTGCAGCTGCTTTTGAAGGTCGGAGAATTTGATCGACCAGTCTCGGTCACGTTCGACCTGAGTTGTGAGTCAGGATGAGCTCCCTTCCAACTGACCGATCTTTTCTCGTATAGTTGCCAACTCAACTCCAAGAGAGCTGATCTTGGAAGCCTAAGTCCAAGATCGGTCGCTGGCACATTTTTGGAGTTCCTCAAGCTCTGCCACGAAGTCGGCCTTCCTCCGGGTGTATTCCATGAAACCCTTCTTGTGGAGGTTTCGAAAGCGAGTAGCCTCCGCAGTGACCTCTGAATGGCTCTCCCTCAGTCGGTAAAGTTCATCATCCAGCTTCTTGAATTTCTTTGACAACTGACGAACTTTCCTTCTGAGGTCTCGAATCATCGACTTCAAAGGAATCCCCCGTGGTAGGGGAAGAGCTTCGATAGGACACTGTCGTTGGGAGACAAGAGCGCCATGACTCAAATTAGTGCAAGAAGACAAAAGAGAAGGGAAAGAATGCAGAAGAAAAAAAAGGGGCTCTCTGTAAAGAAGAATCCAATTTCCTTGATTATATAATTTTTAAGTACAAGAGAATGAAGAAAAGTCACCACAAAGGAAAAATATAAAATTAGAGGTTTCAGACCTCTAGGGCAGATGTGGAGGGGCTCGGTGCCCCCGGAAGGTTGGTAGCGGCAGCCGTCGCGGTCGAAGAGGTCCCAGCTAGAGGAGGACCGGCAGCGGCTTCAGAAGGTCTGGCTTCATCGTCGGACGCCTCATCCAGGAAGCCGAAGTTCAGTTTGGGAAATTTTTCGGCCACCTTCTCTTGGCAGAGTTCGAAACCCTTGATGAAGGCATCCTGGTTGAACTGGACCTGCAGATCCTCCATCTCGGAGGAGGCCTTGAACTCCTCCACTGCTCGGGCCCTTGCCTCCGAGACCAGGGATGGGATCCGCACTTTCAGCTCGAAAACCTGCACCTTCAGTTCGGAGACCTTGGCCTCTACCTTCTTCCTCTCCTCCTCCAAGGCGGTCCTCAGATCGGACGAGGTTTGTTCCTCCTTTTGCAGCACCTCCTGGAGACTTGTGACCTCGGCGATCTTCTCCTCGAGGTGGGCGGCCTCAGCTAGACGACCTTCCTCCACCCGGGCTGCCTCCCTCTTGGCGATCTTCATCGCCTCGACGTTGGTGATGAGCTGGTATCCAATCTGTAAGAGAGGCCGGAGAGTCAATATAAAGGCTAAGGAGTAAATTAAGTAAAGAAATAAGAAGGAGAAAAAAATGACTTGACCTACTTCGAGAAAAGATCCCAGAGAGTCCCAGACCCGCAGCTCAGGATCAGCAAGGATGATCCTCTGGACGACCTCGGGCAGAATGCACCCTTCGACCAGTCTCTTTATTAAATCTCTATTGTTGAAGAGATTTTCCCCCAGATCTTCCTCGGAGCCACCGACCCCCTCGATGGCAATCTTGCGACTGCGGCTCTTGCGGGTCAGAGTCTTCTTTCTTCTCCTCCTTTCGGCCCCGGGTGCCCCCTCGGGATGAGCCTTTGGAGCGAGATCCTCAGTCAGGGGGCTCCTTGAAGAGGCTCGGGGGACTTCAGGCTCGACATCGGAGGGGGCGTCGACGGCAACGGCCACCTGAGCAGGCATGATCGAGCTCATCTCTTCTGTCCTAGCTCTCTTCGTCGACCCCGAAGTCGAGGTGCCTTTTCTCTTGTGGGTCTTAAGACCCTGGGCTAACCTCTGAGCCACGCCTGCGTCCATGTTTGCAATAAAAGAAGATCAACACGGCTCAAAAATAAAAAAAAAGAGAAAAAAATAATAAAATAAAATAATGGTACCGACAGGGTTAAAAGGATTCAGGCCGATGTTGAACAAGAGTTGTTCCTTCAGAAGTTCAGAGAGGAGGGGGGCTTGATAGGCCTCGAGCTTATTGGAGGCTTCAAGGTCGTTCTTTTCCAGGCTAGAAGCCCTACGGATGGAATCCCTCAGAGAGCCCTAGAAGGTAATCCCAGCTCTAAGGTCGGGCATCGGACATAGAAAAACCTCTCCTTCCAGTTGTGGATAGAAGAGGGGGCGCCTTTCAGTAACCTCTTTCTACCGAACTGGGGGGAGAAGTACCACCTGTCCTTTGCCGAAGGGTGATGCTTGAAGGTATAGAAATTTCTGAACAGAGAAAGGGTTGGCTGGACTTTGGCTAGGCGACAGAGGGAAAGAAACCCTATCAGAAATTTAAAGGAGTTCGGCGCTATAGAAACTAAAGAAATGTTTAAAAAGTCAAAGAGAGCGATGACAAAAGATGGAAGCGAAAGTCGAAGTCCGACGTAGAAAGCCTCCTAGTATAAATAAAAGCAGCCAGGGAGAGGAGCGCTGGCCCAACCAGTCGGCCCGAAAAGCTCCAGCTCGTATTCTGGAGGAACCCCGTATTGAACCCTAATCAGTGAGAGTTCTTCTGGAGTCAGAGAGCTGGGGATGGTGTCTGGAACAAAGACCGAATGAGGTTCATCTACAGAACTGAGGTTTTGGGGAGCTGGGACAGACGAACTCCTAGAACTGCTAGAGGAAGAAGTGCTGGAGGATATTATGAATCGAGCAAAAACCCTAAAAATCTCGAAAAAATTGAGAAAAATAAGAGAAGGGGCGCTTGCGAAAACTGAACAGGCAGAATGTACCAGAAGAAAAATGGAAGAAGAATAGTAAGAGAAAAAGCGAAGAGGGGGGTTCTGGAACTAACCTAGGTTGGTCCGAGAAGTGCAGAGATATGGAGATGGGGATTGACTCGAAGAGCGCCTAAGGCCGAACGGGATGGAGCTCTCGAGGAAGAAGAAGGGCACCAACAGGAGGCAAAGTGAAATTTTTGAAAGGGGGGAGCAGGTTTAAATAGGCAACAGGGCCCGGTGCAGTAATGATTGCGGATCTCCTCTGGCCGACCTACACTCCCCGCGTGTCCCACTCACCATGGCAGGCTACTAAAAATGGCTGACAGCTGGCAAAATCATTATTTCACTGTACCTAGAGCCATGCTTCAGTGAAAATTTTGAAAAAATCTTTTCGGATCGCCTTGATTTGAAAAGACTATAGCACCAGCACACCAAATGCCAAAATATCTAAAAACCATCGAGTGCGGAAATCAAGGGAGGCAACTTCGGCTGTGAGAATTTCTCTGTACTTTTTTCATTCGAAATCCGAACTCGAAAGTAGGGAGACTGATGTTGGGTATAAAATATTCCCAGCTGAAGTTTGCAAAAGGCCAACCCTTCCAGGGCTTTTCCAGCTTCCGACCTTATGTGACGTCTTTCTGAACTCCCTCGATCATCTGGACTTCTCCGACAATGAGCTTCTCCATTCATCTATCGGGCCGCTCCAAATGCTCTCTGGGCTTCACTATCAGTCGATCTTCTACAGTGATCAACTATTCTCCGAATCTTTTTCAGACTTCTTCCGGCCACGGACGACCCTACTCTGAACTTCTTTCAGACTTCATCAATATTCGAGCTTCTCCGACAATGAGATTTCTACAGTAACCAGACTCCATCCAAGTTTTTATGATGGTCAACCACCTTTTGAATTCTATCCGAGCTCCTACGAGGGCCGAACTTTTACAGCAAGCAATCTACTCCGAACTCCTACTACAGGCGGTCTACTTCGGATATCTACTGTAAGCGAATTTCATTCGAGCCTCTACTGTAAACAAATTTCTTCTGAACTTCTATTACAGATAGATTTCAGCTGAGCTTCTTCGTAGCTGGATCCCAGATGAGCTTCTACAACAGATGACTCCCGCTTGCAACGTCAGCGCTCTAGGCACCCAACAACAGTAGACCCATCAGGAACCTCAAAAATATCCGAGCTTCTCCTAAATTGATGAGATAGAGAGCCATTTTACTCCGTCAGACATCCCAACCGAGCTTCAGCCGATAGATCCGAACTCTCTGACAAGTCACGATAATGGCCACTACCCTACCCCACACTCTGTAACAGATTCCACGTGGCTCCACCACTCTCTGGCAAGTCACGACAATGGACACCACTCCACTCTCCGTAACAAACTCCACATGGCCCTGAACGGCCCCTGACACCACCGCTCTCCGTAACAAACTCTGTGTGGCTCTGAACAGCCCACTACCAGGTGGTTACAGACATCGCTGTCAATCAGTTACGCTCTCTGTCTATAAAAAGGGACCCCCAAATATATTCTTCTCTAAGCTCTAAACTCTATCTCGAAACTCTGCTAAAATTCTCACTCGAGCACTCCATTTCTGTTGAAGCAGAGTACTGACTTGAGCGTCGGAGGGTCTTGCCGGAGCACCCCCAACTCCGATTTAGACTTCCCTTGCAGGTCCCGACGGTGGCCGCGGTCATCTCAACTCCAGCTTCTCCGGCTTCGGCAGAATTCTGCACCAACACCTCTCTTTTCTATAAAATAAAATATCTAATTTTATTTTGTTTATATTTCTCTCATTTGAAATCATATTTAGAATAATCTATACTCTTGGGACAAGTCATGATTTATGGATACAGTTCTCACTTATGGAGTAAATTATTTTTAAATATGATTCCTTCTCACCTTGTATGTATGTCATCTTGACTAGCTTATACTCCAAAAGAATGGGTCGTGATCCAATAGATACAAACCGTACTCTCAATTCATTGCATAGTAGGAGGGTATTAACTATTTGTCAAGTAACCAGGCGAAATCTCAAGATAATTCTCTAATTCTTGATATACTTTTCTGTGAACCCATTCGATTTACTTTGCTTTTGTTATTATTATTTTAGTCGATCGATCAGTTTTAGCTCTTCTTTAATTCTAGTATTCGAACGTAACTCAGTCCATGATCCCTGTGAATACGAACCTGACTTGCACTATCTAAATAGTAGTATGTTAGTAATTTATTTTTGATCGTCCACGATAGTAATCAAATTTTGACACCGTTGTCGAGAATCATGGCATAGTTGCTTTTGAGTTCAAAAATAAAAAACACAAAGATTTTTTTTTTATTTGTTGTATTTGCTTACTATCTTTTATTCTTAATATATTTTTAGTTTTTAGTACTTTCTAACTTGCCTCTTTTACTTAGTCAAACTTATATTCTTACAAAATCAACAAAAAAAAAAATTTCTACACTGACACCTCATAAGCTATGTAGGAAATTAGAGACCTAACCATAAAATTTAAAAATAGAATGAAATTAATTTAATTTAGCGTTGACTGTGTGCTAATCATGAAGCTTGGATATCTTGGTTTGTTGCATCTCATCTCCATAATTAACCTTAAGGGCATTAATCTATTAATGAGATAAGATGGAGATTTCATCACCTTTCTTTAGCCTACAAACCACAATCTTCATTTTGTATACCCAAGTCTAATTTAAAATTAATTAAACATTGACCATTAAGGTGTTCGAGCTCACCAGAACAAGGCACCCGATGTTAGGAATTGTGTCCTAAAGCCAATTAGCTTAATGTAAACAATTAGATTTTGTATATAAATTATTAATCAATGAATAAAAAATATTTTAGCATTTTCATCACAAGATGTATATCTTCCTTATTAGAACTCTTATATTATGATAAAATCTTTAGAACTATATTATGATCGATAAAAGATAATTTACCAAATAGTTCTTAAAAATGTTCATGATCAAATGATACATCATTAAAAGGATGATAATATTTATCAAGTGTAGCTCATTGTATGAATATAGATTGGTTGTCCTCTTAACCAAGGAGTGTAGAGATACTGGTATGGCATACAGATGAGATATAAGAGTGTATCGTCATTGAACAAGTGATTCATCCACTGAGTGCTCTGCTATCAAGAGTAGCTCGTAAAGCGTATAGGCATAAGAATCCCTCAGACCTGAGATCACCATAGTGACTTACAAGAAACTCACTATGCATTGGTGCCGGATTATCTGCATTTCTAATGCAGTGACGTAAAGCTACTGGGTACAGTCAAGTACTTGTAAAGTCTGTGTGTGGATCAAGATGAGATTGACCCCTCCGAATTATAGAAGTTAATGCATCACTGTATTTTAATTTAATAAAATTTTAATCAGGATAATTGATAAACACTTAATTTAAGTCATTTATAGCAGAAAATTATATTTAATTTATTTTATTTATTAAGAATTTGATGCTTCTTTTTATGTTTTACAGGAAAGGTGATCGCCGATACAAAGAGTCCGATTCGCAGATCAAAAAGATTCAAGTTTGAAGAAAATTGGACTTAAAACAAAATTTAAATAAAAGAAGGGTGCATACGGTATTATAGAAAATGAAGATACTATGCAAGGAACCCAAAAAAGATATAGACATCATTTTAAAGAAATAAAAGTTTCTTTTTGTAATTTTTTAATCAAAAAGGAGCGTAAAGGAGTGTGGCTGGCACGTTTTTGGTGGGCTTCATGCGATTTGAATTTTGGTGCGGGCCCAAGGCTTGAGTGTGGGAGCTGGCGAGTGGCTTGGTTCAAACATGGTGGGTCCGATCCAAGATGCAGGTGCACGGGGTTTCAAGTGAAATAAAGATGTCGGGCTTTTGTTGATGCGATCGCGCGGCATCGGGCATGGCGGGCGCACGGCATGGTTGGTTCGTGGGGATAGACGGATGCTCATAATAGCAGATAGATCTAGAAATTAAAGAAAAAAGATAATACTTGAAAATACTTCAAGAGGAAGAATTTATATTTTCTTAATCTGCTTGTGATCTTTCCATCCCATCCATCCATCTTTTAGTCCTTAGTATTTTCTTTAGTCCCACATCTAAAAATCATGTAAAACTCCTCCCTCCTAACACCTATAAAAAGGCTCTTGTACTCCCATTTGAGGGGGAGCCCAGAAATTTTTCTAGAGCCTTGCATAGAGGAAGAGAAAGGGACTACTCCATGAGTAGCTAGGCTAGCAGTCTCGGGAGTAGAGAAAAAATTTTATAACGACACAGAGTGGATTTATTGTTCTAAACTTTCTTATATTTCTTTATATGCAATAAAGATTATACTTTTTATTTAAATCGTCATGAGTTCTTTATTTGCTCTCTTTCATATGCTTTTATTTTGCTTTCCTGTTAGATTAATATTAGGAACAACTTTTACTTTTCGAAGATGCGCCGTGATCTATGGGTATGGAGCGTGTCGAGGAAAGAAGAGTTGTTTACCTAGTACTTTTCAGAGACGCACCGTGATCTATGGGTACGGAGTGTGCCGAAGAAAGATGATATTTTTTTTAAGATTAATTGCATCTATTTAATTAAAAAAAAAAAGAGATATAACTCTACTAGTGCAAAATTAATTCAAAACTCTCGAGCTCTTTATTTTCTAATTACATCAATTTTAAGATAATTTATTTCTAAATCAAAACAATGCTTCTTTCTTTTATTTTGCAATCTCAACTTAGCCCAAGGTCCCTGAGGATACGATCTCGACTCATCCTACCTACGTAGTGAGTAGAGTTATTTTTGGTGCTATTAACGATTACGCATCAAATTTTGGCACCATTGCCGGAGACCTTGGCACGGTTGAATTAAAAAAAAAATCACTGATATTTCATAACACTTAACTAAAATAGCGTAACCTCAAATATAAAAATTTCTAACTTGATTAGACACCTTGTTTCTTTGCATTGCATCTCCATAATGAACTTTAAGGGTACAACCCATTAACTAAGATAAGGTGGAGATTTGATCACCCTTCTTGGGCCCACAAATCACTCCCTTGCGTTTGCATAACCTAGACCTTAATCTAAAATTAATTAGACATTGACCCTTAAGGATTTTGAGCTAATTAGGATAAGTGACCCTGAGAGTTGAACCAGATTAGACTTGGTCAGCTAGCTGGTATCTAGGCAAGTGGTTTGCGGGATGACTAGGCCCGAAGGAAGGTGGTTTTTAATTGGTTCCGTTCGCTGACCTGACCAATTTAATTGGTGTCTAAGGAAAGCAACGGGGGGACTCCCATCGACCTTACACTTATCTGGCCAGTTGGTTGGTCAAGCTCCGACTTGGAGGGCTTGAAGGCTAACTATAGTTAGGAGCTGTCTAGAAATAGGATAACTTTAGGATAGAGAGTCCACTGCGTGCTAACTTGATTGTAATTAAAATCTAACCACAACTAATTCTTCTATTAGTTTTAGGACTTCTTAGGATCTCTTCTTTAGAACTCTTTTCTCTCTTCTCCTCTCCTCTTAAAAAAAAAAAATAATCCTTAACAGACTAGGATAGTCCTACATAGACCTTTTAGTTGCATGTTAGGTCGACGATCACTAAAACCCGACTTGCATCCATTAGACAAAGAATTAGAAAAGACTCTTAGGACTATCCAAGTTAGAAACATGGCTGCACCTGGTGAGGCTAATCCTCCACGCCCATTGAGAGAATATTTCACTCCATCCTCGTATACCTGCTCTCCATGCATTCAAGCACCTCCAGTAGAAGCTACCCAATATGAGATTAAGTCTAGCATTATTCAAATATCGCCATCATTCTATGGACTTAGTAACGAGGACCCATACAAACACTTGGATGAATTTCTTGGAATTTGTTCCATAGTAAAAATCCAAAACTTCTCCGATGATGCCCTTAGGTTGAAACTATTCCCTTTCTCACTTAAGGACAAAGCCAAGCATTGGTTAAACTCCTTAGACTCTATAACCATTTCAACTTGAGATCATCTTCAGAGAGAATTTTTCAAGAAATACTTTTCAATTGGAAAAACAAATCAAATTAGAAAAGCTATCACTAGTTTTTTCCAATTGGAGGGTGAACTTTTTCATGAGACATGAGAAATATTAAGGGACCTCATTCGTAAATGTTCATACCATGCTGTCCTTAAATGGCAACTTTGTCAGTGTTTTTATGATGGTCTATTGGAGAAACACTGATAAATGGTTGATGCATCATGTGGTGGGACATTCATATTAAAGAGTGAGGATGAAGTCTGACAGCTTTTTAAAGCACTTAGTGAGAATTTCCTACATCATATGTCTGCCACCTCTAGAGAACAACCCATGCTTCAACAAAAAAGAAGTAGAATTTATCAGATTGAAAACGTCATGGATATCCATAGTAAAGTAGATGAACTGTCCAAAAAAATAGACCGTCTTCTAAATACTGGACAATCTCCAATTCCACCTAACCCAATCTAAAAAGTTTGTGCATTGTGTGCAAGTCGGAACCATTTTGTTAGTGAATGCCCAGCTGCACCTCAATTTCCTGAGTTTATGCATGAGCAGGTTCAGCAAGCTCAAGTCCAACAAGCTCGCAGACCAGGAAATGATCCATATTTGAACACTTATAACTTTGATTGGAGAAACCATCCAAATTTTTCCTAGAGACCACAACCAGTGGTTGGCCCTGCCGCACCTCGACCTCAATATCAGGACCCAACATATAAGCATGGACCATACCATCAATTTCAAAATGCTCCTCAACCGTCTACTACTGGTCACAGCTCAGCTTTTGAGGAAAAGTTCTGAAAACACTAAAACAATTAGAAGTCAACACTCAGACCCTTAACTCTCGCACACAATCCATTGCTAAGCTAGAGACCCAAATAGGTCAACTAGCGACTGCATTCAGTAGGAGGGAAGGAAGAAAATTACCTAGCCAACTCGAGAGCAATCCAAGAGGGCAATTTGTGATTGAGAGCTCTAATACCCCAGAAGCTTTTTCTGAACATGCCAAATCAATCATGACTCTGAGAAGTGGGAAGGTCATTGAATACACTAGTAAAACCAATGAGACCTACCCTAAACTTCTAACCGAAGCCAAATCACCCAAGAACAAGGAGGACCTTAAAATAGAGAATGAACTAACTGCATTGGAATCATCTGACTTGCCTAAAGCCCCATTTTTGGATGCCCTGAAAGCCCCTATTCCTATAGATAAGAAGGGAGGAAGACTCGACGAGATGTTGGAATTGTTTAAGCAAGTCCAAATTAATCTTCTCCTTCTAGACGCAATCAAACAGGTCCCTACTTATGCCAAATTTTTGAAGGATTTGTGCACCCAAAAACATAAATCTAGATCATAAATTCTAAAGAAAGTACGTCTCACTGAATAGGCTAGTTCTGTCTTCCAGCATGCCACTCCTCCAAAGCTTAAGGACCCAGGAGCCCCCATCATTTCCTGTGTTATAGGAGATTATCACATTGAAAAAGCTCTTCTGGACTTAGGGGCAAGTGTGAATCTTTTACCTAGTTCGGTGTATGAACTTTTTAGATTCGGAGAACTGAAATCCACATCAGTCACACTGTAGTTAGTCGACAGATCAATTAAGAAACCACGTGGAATGCTTGAGGATGTCTTGGTCAAGGTAGATGAGTTTTACTTTCCAATTGATTTTCTGGTTCTCGATATGAAACTAAGTGGCAACCCAAGACAAATTTCCATTATCTTAGGACGACCCTTCCTAGCTACGGCAAATGCATGCATTAATTGTAGGACAGGAGTCATGGACGTATCATTTGGAAATAAGAAACTGAGATTGAATATGTTTGGTGCTTCCCAAGGACCATCAATGGATAGTTGCTTTGAAGTAGATACACTAGAAGACATTATAGAAGATGCAACACCCATAATTCTAGCACCAGACCCCTTAGATACTTGCTTGCCTCACTTTGGAGTGTATGACTTTGAGGGATATATGAAAGAAGTTAACACCTTGTTGGATACACCACACGATAAAACCACTCCTCCATGGACAATCAAGTATGAGCTATTGCCCACATTAGCCAGTACACCAATAGCCCCATCTTTAGAATCACCACCAACGTGAGAATTGAAACCCCTTCCTGCTACACTCAAGTATGTATTTTTAGGACCCAATAACACCCTCCCGGCAATCATTGCATCAGACTTGACCCCTAATCAGGAAGCACAATTGGTTGGTATTCTGAAGGAACACAAAGAGGCTATCGGTTGGTCCATTGCCGATTTAAAAAGAATTGACCCCTCCATTTGCATGCACCATATTCATTTTTAGGCAAATGCCAAACCCCATCGAGATATGCAGAGGAGATTGAACCCAAACATGCATGAAGTAGTAAAGAAAGAGGTGGTAAAGTGGTTAGATGCTGGAATCATCTACCCCATATCCGATAGTAAATGGGTCAGTCCCACTCAAGTAGTACCTAAGAAATCAGGTATTACTGTGGTTGAGAACGAAGAAGGTGAACTACTTCCCACTCGCATATCATCTGGATGGCGAGTATGCATAGATTATAAAAAACTAAATGCCGTTACTAGGAAGGACCATTTTCCATTGCCCTTCATCGACCAAATCTTAGAACGATTAGCAGGACAAAGTTTCTTCTATTTTCTTGATGGTTATTCAGGGTACAATCAAGTACCTATATTTTTGGATGACCAAGAAAAGACTACCTTCACCTTCTCCTATGGCACCTTCACTTTTCGATGTATGCCATTCGGGCTCTGCAATGCACCCGCTATATTTCAACGGTGCATACTGGCTATTTTTTCGGATATGGTTGACAAATGTCTTGAAGTTTTTATGGATGATTTTTCTGTGTTTGAAACCACCTTTGAGGATTATATCCATAATCTTTCCAAAGTTCTTAGATGGTGTATGGAGACAAATCATGTCCTAAGTTGGGAAAAGAGCCATTTCATGGTGCAGAAGGAAATTGTATTAGGACATATTATTTCTGAAAGAGGAATCGAGGTAGATAAAGCCAAAGTTGAGATCATTTCAAAACTACCACCCCCTACTTCGGTCTGACAAATACGATCCTTCTTAGGTCATGCCGGATTTTATAGATGCTTCATCAAAGACTTTAGCAAGATTTCAAGACCCTTGTGCAATCTGTTGGCCAAGAATACACCATTTGTCTTTGACGAAGACTATTTGAAAGCATTTAACACATTACGTACAGCCCTGACAATAGCACCCATAATAAAACCCCCTGACTGGTCTATTCCATTTGAGATTATGTGTGATGCCTCTAACTTTGCAATAGGTGCCGTCTTAGGCCAAAAAATCAATAAGGAGCTACATGTGATCTATTATGCTAGCAAGACTCTTTCCGATGCCCAATTAAACTACACCACAATAGAAAATGAGCTACTAGCAGTAGTGTTCGCCCTTGAAAAATTTTGCTCATATCTGTTAGGGTCTAAGGTTCTAGTTTACTCTGATCATGCGGCTCTGAAATATCTCCTCTCAAAGAAAGATACTAAACCACGTTTGATTAGATGGATCCTTCTTTTACAAGAATTCGATCTGAAAATTCGAGATAAGAAGGGTTCTGAGAATGTGGTAGCTGATCACATCTCCAAGATCTTAGTTGAACACACGATAGGCATAGATGAGGTCAAAGAGAAATTTCCTGATGAACAACTTTTCGTAATCTTCTCTAGCCGTCCTCCATGGTTTGCCCATATTGTCAATTACTTGTCAACAGGACAAGTACCTTCTCAGTGGACAAAACAAGAAAAGAATCAATTTTTCTCACAAATTAAATATTATTTCTGGGAGGAACCTGAACTATTCAAATACTGTCCTGACCAAGTTATTCACCGTTGTGTCTTCGAGAGTGAATTCCAAAGCATTCTCACTTTTTGCCATTCTTCGGCATGTGGGGGATATTTTAGTGGAAGAAAAACTGCAACAAAAGTGCTGCAGAGTAGGTTTTATTGGCCAACACTTTTCAAGGATGCACATGAATTTGGCCGAAGTTGTCTGCAATGTCAGCAAATAAAAAATTTATCCAAGAAGGATATGATGCCGCTGACCTCCATTTTAGTAGTAGAAATCTTCGATGTTTGGGGGATTGATTTCATGGGACCTTTTTCAGCCTCGTTTGGATTCGAATATATTTTGGTGGTAGTTGATTACGTGTCAAAATGGGTGGAGGCAATAGCTACACGGACTAATGATAATAAAGTTGTAACTAGTTTTATCCAACGAAACATCATTAGTCGATTTGGCTTCCCAAGGGTGATCATTAGTGATGGGGGGACTCATTTTACGAATAAACATTTTGAAGCACTTATGAAAAAATATAATATTACACACAAAGTGGCCACACCATATCATCCCCAAACTAATGGTCAGGTAGAGGTGTCAAATAGGGAGATTAAACATATTCTAGAAAAGACGGTTAGGCCCGATAGAAAGGATTGGTCTCTTTGCTTAGATGATGCATTATGGGCTTACCGTACAGCTTTTAAAACCCCTATCGGTATGTCACCCTATCGATTAGTTTATGGCAAAGCTTGTCATCTGCCAATTGAATTTGAACATCGAGCACTCTGGGCCATACGAATGTTTAATTTTAACATGAAGAATGCAGGTTCTAATTGAAGGTTGCAAATCAATGAACTGAAAGAACTTTGCAACGATGCATACGAGAGTTCATGAATTTACAAGGCTCGAACCAAAGTATTTCATGACAAATATATCTCTAGAAAATCATTTGAGCTAAATCAAAAGGTATGGCTTTTCAATTCCAGGTTACGCCTTTTTTTCGGTAAACTTCGATCCTGATGGGATGGACCTTTCATTGTCACACAAATATTCCCACATGGAGCATTTGAAATTCATGACCCCCAGAATGGCAATACATTTAAGGTAAACAACCAACGTCTGAAGCCATATGTAGATGAAATTGCACATAAAGAATAAATCGACACCATCTACCTGTGTGATCCACTTTATAATGAATAATAAACTTGATGTCTGGCTGAAGACGTAAAACTTAGCACTTGTTGGGAGGCAACCCAATGATTTCATATTTTTTTACTTTACTGTAGCTGCAGGAATTTAGAACAAGAGCCTATTAATCAATGAAGCTATCTTCAACTTTCGAAGCAAAATTATCCCAGGTGCACTCTCTTCTTTTATTTTCTTTGCTTTCCTACTCCATTGAGGATAATGTAGATTAAGTTGGGGGGGGGGAAAGAAAATTAATCAAAGGTCGAGTATGGTCAGAAATAATTAGTTTTGTGTATCCAAATTTTATTTTGATTAAGAGTCAATTAGGCATCCTAATCAATGAATGATTAATGGTCAAGATAATTTTAGAGATACTGAGGAATAAATTATTAAGAAAACTCAATAAATGGTAGGGTTTAGACTAGACCAAATTTTAAGAGTGATTCTACAATCCTCTTCTTACTGATCTCAATAAAGAATCTGCTTCATGAGAGATTGGGTGGAAAGGTCGAGGTATGCAAAAATTCTCCTTAAAATTTTTATCTAAAAAAAAAAATACATTAGTTTCCTACTGAGTAACCGGGCCCCTTCGCTTAAGTAAGCATTGTGGTTCGCGTAAAAATATGGGCAATGTTAAAAAAAAAATAGTGGATAATAAGGGGACTAAATTGTAAGAAGATAATAAACCTCTCTCATATTAAGTTAGAGGATTTAAAGAGTAAAGTGGGGAGTTGGTGAAAGAAAAACTCTTGAAATTTCTTTAGTTAATTCTCAGCCACTAATTGGGTCAAATTGATAATCCAATGAAGTATCTCTTTAATGGTCTAACCAGGTATCATCTACCTTTTGGGATGCCTAACCTAACTTTTTATTCAAGACTAAGTCAGTACACAATGCTGATATATCTATTTTACTCGAGGATGAGCAAAATTTAAGTTGGAGGGTGTGATAAACACTTAATTTAAGTCATTTAAAGCAAAAAATTATATTTAATTTATTTTATTTATTAAGAATTTGATGCTTCTTTTTATGTTTTACAGGAAAGGTGATCGTCGATACAAAGAGTCTGATTCGCAGATCAAAAAGACTCAAATTTGAAAAAAATTAGACTTAAAACAAAATTTAAATAAAAGAAGGATGCATATGGTATTATAGAAAATGAAGATACTATGCAAGGAACCCAAAAATGATATAGACATCATTTTAAAGAAACAAAAGTTTCTTTTTGTAATTTTCTAATCAAAAAGGAGCATAAAGGAGTGTGGCTGGCATGTTTTTGGTGGGCTTCATGCGATTTGAATTTTGGTGCGGGCCCGAGGCTTGAGCGTGGGAGCTGGCAAGTGGCTTGGTTCAAATGTGGTGGGTCCGATCCAAGATGCAGGTGCACGGGGTTTCAAGTGAAATAAAGATGCCGGCTTTTGTTGACGTGATCGTGTGCCATCGGGCATGGCGGGCGCGCGGCATGGCGGGTTCGTGGGGACAGACGGATGCTCATAATAGCAGATAGATCTGGAAATTAAAGGAAAAAAGATAATACTTGGAAATACTTCAAGAGGAAGAATTTATATTTTCTTTATCTGCTTGTGATCTTTCTATGCCATCCATCCATCTTTTAGTCCTTAGTATTTTTTTTAGTCTCACATCTGAAAACCATGTAAAACTCCTCCCTCCTAACACCTATAAAAAGGTTCTTGTACTCCCATTTGAGGGAGAGTCCAAAAATTCTTCTAGAGCCTTGCATAGAGGAAGAGAAAGGGACTACTCCATGAGCAGCTAGGCTAGCAGTCTCAGAGTGGAGGAGAAATTTTGTAATGACACAGAGTGGGTTTATTGTTCTAAACTTTCTTATATTTCTTTATATGCAATACAGATTATGCTTTTTATTTAAATCGTCATGAGTTCTTTATTTGCTCTCTTTCATATGCTTTTATTTATGCTTTCCTGTTAGATTAATATTAGGAACAACTTTTACTTTTTGGAGACGCGTCATGATCTACGGGTATGGGGCGTGTCAAGGAAAGAAGAGTTGTTTACCTAGTACTTTCTGGAGATGCACCGTGATCTACGGATATGGGGTGTGCCGAGGAAAGATAGGTATTTTTTCTAAGATTAATCGTATCTATTTAATTAAAAAAAAAAGAGATACAACTCTACTAGTATAAAATTAATTCAAAACTCTCGAGCTCTTTATTTTCTAATTATATTAATTTTAAGATAATTTATTTTCTAAATCAAAACAATGCTTCTTTCTTTTATTTTGCAATCTCAACTTAGCCCAAGGTCCCTGAGGATACGATCTCGACTCATCCTACCTACGTAGTGAGTAGAGTTATTTTTGGTGCTATCAATGACTACGCATCAATAATCCATATGATGGATTTGAAAGGTTGAAATACAATGTGGATGACTGTTTCAGGGTTGATAGTTAAACCTATTGGAGTTTCATGGCTTCATGCATGCAAAACTTTTCAAAACAAGTATGCAGTAAAATTTAAAATTTTTAGATTAAATCTAATTTAATCTAAGCATGCATAAGATCAAATCTTAAAATTATAAACATGATCATCATATGTGAGATAGGATTTAGATACAGAAATTAAATAAAAAAAATAAATAGAGAACATATCTTAGCATGGATCAATCTTCACCGTAAACTGATGATCATGGATGTCCTTCGAACGTCCCTTGTAGCCGCACAAACGTCCGACCTCTATGGGTATCCAACGAGACTCTAATCTGATTAGAAATTTTTTGATCTCGCTGTGGTGTTAGCTTCCTCATAGAAATTGCATCTTGACGGTTGAAATTTTTTTTTTCTCTCAAGACACTCTTAGAGAAGAAGAAGAAGTAGGAAGATATTGATCTCTATGTTAGAGATCATGAGAAGAATCTTTTCTTCTCTTTTCTTTCTTAAATTCATGCACCAAATCTCTATAATAGAGATGTAAGAATTTTTATCCAACTTTTAGACAAAGAGAAGAGGAGACGCCCATGTATAAACATGGACAAAAGAGAAGGAGGAGATTGTCCAAACAACCAACCATTGGTGTTGTAAGAAAGAAGGGATAACCATGAACTTAGCTCACGCCCTCCACCCTCACGCCGCACTTCTCTCTCTATGAATTTTTCATGCACAATTCTCCTTTGATTTTGGCATCAAATCTGATCTCTATCAGGTCCACAAATCGACCCATAAGTCCCTTATTTAAATAGGCAAAAGGGAGTTGGAATTTGGTTAAAAGATAAGAGTCCTTGTAGCCTTGGACTCTCTCTTTTCATAGAAGAGAGGGAATTAGGAGTCCTTCTTACATACTAAAAAGGGAGTAAAGATGGTGTCAAAAACTGGTTTGGTGTGGGACGTTGTTGGCGCATGGAAAGGAAGAAGTTTAATGCACATGGGACTCTCCTTTGGGTAGCTGTTTTAAATCCAATAAAATTTCAATTAATCTTAATCATATTAGGACCTGATTAGATCCAAATAGATGAAAAACTAAATCTGATTTAAAGTCTAAACTATTTAGATTAGATGTCACCTAATTGGAGGAGTCCTAGTCTTTTTGGACTCTCTCATGGTACTTGAGTCAAACTCAATTTAATCCTAATCTAATTAGGATTTGATGTATTCATGAAAATAAAAATTTTTAGTTTAAATAGAAACTCATACATCCTAGTCTAATTAAGAATTGAGTCAAATCCAAATCCTAATTCAAATAGAAATCATTCTCCCATACAATTTAGGTTATCTTATAACCCAATCAAGTTTGATCAAATCAAATCCATGTCAAGTCAAATTAAATCTAATTTAATTAGACTTGATACAAGCCCCATAGCTCAATCAAATTGAGCCACTTAGTAATTCAATTGCTAATTAATTCTTTTATAACTCACTAACTCTTTAGTAAGTTACATAATACAATTTTTGTATTGGATCAATCATCAATCAAATTGATAATCAAATCCTATTATGATTCATAATCGTAATTCAACCATCTGATCAGTCAAAAGCCTCTTTTGTGTGTGACCCCATAGGTTCTATTCTATTTTGTAGTGAGATATATTATGATTTCTATCATAATATCATTGAAACTCTTTTCAATGGATTGAAACTCTTCTAACTCTGCCCACCAAAGATCATCGATCATCAAGATGATGCTCGTGAGTCTCACAATCCACCAGTGACATTTAGCAGTATGTAGTGACAATCCCTTAGAATAAAAAATGATAAATCTCTAGGTGTAGTTAACGTATGATACAGTCTCTCTATTATGAGTTTTGATCAGATAGCAGGTCATTGATAAATCGTTAAATCTCATCATCGATCATATGATAGATTCAATCAGCTCGAGTCCATATGTGATTCTATGAAAACTCTTTTCTGTCAATCACACTGCTACGATCATAGACTTAAAGACTCAGCTTCTTAAATCTCATAGGACTACTCCCTTCTGCTAGGATCGATAGATTCCATCTAAGTATACACTCTACTCCTACAGTAGATCAATTATCACCAATATCCACTATAAGGGCTCATTGAGACCTATGTTTATATGTAGTTAAACTCCAGCAGTCTCACTGCGAGCAGCTGTAGCACTGCAAGTCAAAAGACTAGTCATACAATTGTAGCATCGAGAAAGTCACTAACAAGTGAGCAGTCATCCATATGATTTTTTGTGTTCATCACGCTCAATGCTAGTTGTTCTCTAAAACCATCTACACTCTTGCTCCAGTGTCCCTACACCACAGACTCGAGATCATCTGCTCGAAGAAAATGATCCATGCATTGATCTATTTGGATCAATCACCATCTCCATGATGATCCTATGACCAAGAGCAATTTAAGAATTAACCATCAATAACACATATCTCAAATTCTCAACTCTTTGAGAATATGTGTCATTATCTTGTTAATCCCTTAGATGATTCATGGATACGTAAGCATGAATGATAATATAAACGTTCATAAAGTACAAAATTATATCCTAGAGATTATTGTGATCTAGGTGGTGTACCCAAGGCCCAGGGGACCAAGACTAAGGCCAAGGTCCATCATTCATGAGGGCTTCATGGAGGCTCTAGAGCTAGTTGGGCCCTAGGTTGAAAGGCTGTGGGCCTTTCGGGTTCTTGAGGTCTAGGTTATGTGGGCCTCAAGGGACCAACTCTTTATGGGCCAGGTCTGGACCCAGGATAGGTGAGATTAGGTCGAGTCATGGGTGTACATGGGCTTGGGTTAACCTAATCTCCCATAGAGTTGGTCAAGGGAGTTTTGGGTTTGGGTCACTTGATCCTGTGTTTATATATACATGTACTGTATAGGTTTGATTAAGCCAAGGAATACGAAAATCCTTTCTCCCAAGTCTCTCTCTCTCTCTTCTCCCTCTCTCTTCAGCTATTCTCCACACCCCAGGAGCAAGAAACCCTAGGGTTTCTTGCCACCAGGTCCATAGAAGGCAGGAAAAGCAGGGGAGGCGCTAGGGTTTTGAGCCCCTCCCCTTTTGTGCCGCCAACCATATTGCCTCTCCCTCTCTTGCAGCCATCCAAACATTAGGCCTAGGACTTGAAATCTCTTGCTATGAGGTTGGTATAAGTTTATCTCAGATCTGGAGTTGATCTGAGGTCGTTTGAGGTGCGGGTGAGATCTCTATCAATAGATCTACAGGAAAGGCTGCAGCAGGATAGATCTGCAAGGTCTGGTTCTATCTACCTTCTTTCCTATCTAGAATACCTCAATTTGAGATCTATAAATTGAAAGACCTTGGTCCAGGCCTGATCTAGTTGGGTACCAGATCTTGGATTTTTTAGAGGTAATCTTAGAGGTGTTCTTCATCTGGAACGAAGGACTAACAAAGAAGACAGCAACCAAGGTGATTTCGTCAAGGGCCTTCGATCGAGTCCAGAAGTCTTCAGATTTGTTCGTTGCTGGTTCTGCTACACCCAAGGTCTGTGGGAGGAGCTGGAATTATGCTTCAATAGTTGGTATCAGAGTCACATTGGTGAGGAAGCGGTTTCAAGCATGAGAAGTTAAAAATCCCAAGTGCTGAAAATTTTTAGCAAGGTACCATCAAGGTATATTCTACACTTCTTGATTTTATATTACTTGTTTGGCCTGGATCCAGTCATGGGAAATAATATGAAGATCAATTTCAAAAAGTTTGATGGCAAGGAAAATTTTTTCATATGGAAAATCCGGGTGGAGGATCTTCTGGTGCAAGCAGATCTAGATCAGGCTTTGGATGAGAAGCCTGAGGGAATGACAGATAGATAGTGGGCATCATTGGAGAAGAAAGCATGCTCGATGATCAGAGGATGTTTGACGGATGCGGTGTTGTATTCAGTGCTGGAAGAAAAGACCCCAAAGGGCCTTTGGTCGAAGTTGCACACCATGTATATGGGGAAGAATATGTGCAACAAGCTAATACTGAAGAAGAGGTTGTACAGTCTTCGGATGCAGGAGAGATCTGATGTGATTGGCCACATTCAGAGGTTCGACCAGTTGTGCACGGAGTTGATGAATATCGGGGTGAAGTTGGATGAGGAGGACAAGTCCCTGTTGCTTTTGTGTTTACTGCTAGGATCATATGACTCTTTGGTGACTACACTGCTCTACGGCAAGGAGACTCTGGAATATGAGGACATGGTCTCGGTACTGAGGTCTAATGAGCAAAGGAAAAAGTTGACTAGAGATTGGGCTCCCTAGGAGGGTTTGGCAGTAGGGGAGAGGACAGGTAGAGGCAGAGGCAGAAGCAAGTCCAGGGGGCGGTCCAAGTCCAAGAAGGGAAAGAAAGAGATGAAATGCTTCAAGTGCAACGAGTTCGGGCACTTCAAGCGAGAATGTCCACTATGGAAGAGCAAGAAGGGAGAAAGAAGTGGCTCAGAATCAGTGAGTGCAGTTGCTGGGCAGCAGGTGGAGGATGATCTACTTGTGGTATCAGATGGTCACAGACATTACATAGAGGAGTGGACACTAGACTTTGCGTGCTCACATCACTACACACCACATAGGTCTTGGTTTGCGACATACACCAAGACAGATGAGGGATCAGTGACTCTAGGCGACAATCATCCTTGCAAGGTGGTTGGGATAGGGACAGTCAGGGTGAGGATGTTTGATGGGATTGTGAGGACATTGACAAATGTAAAGCACGTCCCGGAGCTGGAAAAGAATCTGGTGTCACTAGGCTACTTGGAGCGTAGTGGATACAGCTTCAGCAGTAGGGCTAGAAGCAGAGTACTGAACATCTCCAATGGAGCTATGGTAGTGATGAGAGGCAGGAGGTTGGACAATAACCTCTATCGCATGGAGGGATCTATGGTGACCGGAGAGTCTGATGCAGCAGCTGCAGCACAAGACCAGCAGGGGGCTTACAGGATGTGGCACTACCACCTAGGCCACATGGGTGACAAGGGGCTGAGGGAGTTAAGCAAGAGAGGACTCATCTTTGATCTGGAGGATGGTGCTACAGGGGAGATCTGTGAGCCTTGCCAGATGGGAAAGTAGAGGAGAGTTCAGTTCAACATCAGTACAACCCGCAGTGCAGCCCCTCTAGAGTTAGTACACACGGATGTGTGGGGACTAGCCCTAGTTTCAGCTAGGAATGGGGCCAGATACTTCATGACCCTGATTGATGATTTCTCAAGAAAACTCTGGATTTACTTCATGAGAGAGAAGTCAGAGGTCTTCACCAAGTTCAAGATCTGGAGAGCTGAGGTGGAGAAAGAGCAGGAGAGGAGCATGAAGTGTCTGAGGTCAGACAATGGCGGAGAGTACACCAGCAGAGAGTTTCAGGATTACTGTGAGGAGTGTGGGATCAGGAGACACTTCTCAGTTAAGGAGAATCCACAGCAGAATGGGGTGGCCGACAGGATGAACAGAACACTTCTGGAAAAGGCACGATGCATGAGGCTGCAGGCAGGACTTCCAAAGGCATTCTGGGTTGACACAGTTGACGCAGTGGGTTACTTGGTCAATCGATCACCTCACACCAGGTTGGATGGCAGGCTTCCAGAGGAGGTGTGGTCTGGGAGGACAGTTGGGCTGGGCCATCTATGGGTATTTGGGTGCATGGCCTATGTGCACATTGGAGCTGGTGAGCGGAGCAAGCTAGACGCTAGATCATGCAAGACGGTGTTTCTAGGCTATCTGCGTGGAGTTAAGGGATACAGGCTATGGGATCCCTTGGAAAAGAAGGTCATCATTAGTCAGGATGTGACTTTTGATGAGGAGTCAGTCCTATGGAGGCGAGAAGGCATGGAGGAGCAGCAGGAGCAGGAAGAGGTCCAGCAGGGCGCTGCTGGACAGCTTACCTCTTTGATTTTGCCTCTTGCAGGTACTATGAGAGGACATGACATTTAGGTGGAGAAACTATCTAAGGTGTCTCCACAGGTGGAGAGGACTCAGACGGATTATCGAGGTGGAGAGGTCCAGCAGGAGCGAGCTGGACTGAGGACTGATATCGGTGTTGCCCTACACAAGCCCAAGAGGACCATCAGGCAACCGAACCGATATGGCTTCAAGGAGATGCTGTCATATACCTTGGTGATAGTGAATGGAGACCCATATACGTATCAGAAGGCTATTGAGATCCAGGACAGAGAGCAGTGGATCCAAGCGATGTCCGAGGAGATGCAGTCTCTCCACCAGAACCAGACGTGGTGATTGGTGCAGTTGCCATAGGGGAAGAGGCCCATTGGCTGTAAATGGGTCTACAGTCGCAAGGAAGGGCCTTCAGAGCAGGGAGGTATCAGATTCAAGGCGAGGTTAGTGGCCAAGGGATACTCCCAGAAGGAAGGCATCGACTTCAGTGAGGTCTTCTCTCCCGTCGTCAGACATACTTCCATCAGAGTGTTGCTGAGCATTGTAGCAGCTCAGGATTTAGAGCTGGAGCAGATGGATGTCAAGATGGTATTCCTCTATGGGCATTTGGAGGAGAGGATTTACATGGAGTAGCCACTCGATTTCAGGGATCCAGGATCAGAGGGAAAGGTTTGTTTGTTGCAGAAGTCACTGTACGGGCTGAAGCAGTCGCCGAGGCAATGGTACAAGCAGGTCAACTCCTATGTGCGCAGCATTAGACTTTCCAGATGCGAGTTTGATCCCTGTGTTTATGTTCAGTCTCTTGAAGATGGTTCTAGGGTGTTCCTACTCTTGTATGTGGATGACATGCTTATAGCATGCAAGAGTAGGAAGGTTGTGCAGGATCTGAAGGTATCCTTATCTTGGGAGTTTGAGATGAAGGATTTGGGCTTTGCAAGGAAGATCCTAGGCATGGAGATTTTCAGAGACCGAGCCCAGAGGGTGCTGCATCTATCTCAGGGGGGCTACATACAGAAGGTCTTAGAGAGGTTCGGGATGAAGGGAGCAAAGCTGACGGAGCTGCCACTTGCTGGTCACTTCAGACTCTCAAAGACCATGGTGCCACAGACTGAGGTGGAGGCTCAGAAGATGGAGATGGTTCCTTATGCTTCAGGAGTTGGGAGCTTGATGTATGCGATGGTCTGTTGTAGGCCAAACATCGCTCATGCAGTGAGTCAGGTTAGCAGGTTCATAGCACAGCTTGGCAGGGAGCACTGGAGAGCTCTGAAGTGGATATTCAGATACCTGACGGGTTCAGTTGGAGTTGGCATCTGCTACGAACAGTGAGGAGGTGCAGTGGGATACTCTGACATGTCCAGGGAGGCTCAAGGGCTGATTGGCGGTTATGTAGATACAGACTTTGGTGGAGATGTGGATATCCAGAGGTCTACGAAAGGCTTCATCTTTAGCCTGTATGGAGGTCCTATTTCTTGGAGATCGAGTCTGCAGCCTATCACGGCCCTATCCACTATAGAGGCAGAGTACATCGGGCTGACAGAAGCAGCTAAGGAGGCAATTTGGCTGAAGGGTTTGTTGATGGAGATGGACCTTACTCAGGAGGCCATTAGAGTACACTATGACAGCCAAAGTGCACTTCTATTAGCACAGAACTCAGTCTATCATGCAAGGACAAAGCACATCGACATTCGGTATCATCGGATCAGGGAGCTTGTGGAGGATGGTGAGGTAGAGCTGGTAAAGGTACACACCAAGGAGAACCCAGCTGATGCACTTACGAAGGTACTTCCATGGGACAGCTTTCAAAGATGTGTTGAGCTGATTCGGCTGATGGATAGAGTGGAGCTGGTTGAGGCCTTGGGACACTAAGGTGGAGATTGTTGTCATCTAGGTGGTGTGCCCAAGGCCCAGGAGACCAAGGCTAAGGCCAAGGTCTATCATTCATGAGGGCTTCATGGAGGCTCTAGGGCTAGTTGGGCCCTAGGTTGAAAGGCTGTGGGCCTTTCGGGTTCTTGAGGTCTAGGTTATGTGGGCCTCAAGGGACCAACTCTTTATGGGCCAGATCTGGGCTCAGGATAGGTGAGATTAGGTCGAGTCATGGGTGTACATGGGTTTGGGTTAACCTAATCTCCCATAGAGTTGGTCATGGGAGTTTTGTGTTTGGGTCACTTGACCCTGTGTTTATATATACATGCACTGTATAGGTTTGATTAAGCCAAGAAATACGAAAACCCTTTCTCCCAAGTCTCTCTCTCTCTTCTCCCTCTCTCTTAAGCTATTCTCCATGCCCCAGGAGTAAGAAACCCTAGGGTTTCTTGCCGCCAGATCCATAGAAGGCAGGAAAAGCAGGGGAGGCGCTAGGGTTTTGAGCCCCTCCCCCTTTGTGCCGCCAACCATATTGCCTCTCCCTCTCTTGCAGCCACCCAAACATCAGGTCCAGGACTTGAAATCTCTTGCTACGAGGTTGGTACAAATTTTTCTCAGATCTGGAGTTGATCTAAGGTCATTTGAGGCGCGGGTGAGATCTCCATCAATAGATCTACAGGAAAGACTGTAACAGGACAAATCTGCAAGGTCTGATTCTATCTACCTTCTTCCCTATCTAGAATACCCCAATTCAAGATCTACAAATTGGAAGACCTCGATCCAGGCCTGTTCTAGTTGGGTACCAGATCTTGGATTTTTTAGAGATGATCTTAGAGGCGTTCGTCATCTGGAACGAAGGGCTGACAAAGAAGACAGCAACCAAGCTGATTTCGTCAAGGGCCTTCGATCGAGTCCAGAAGTCTCCAGATTTGTTCGTTGCTGGTTTTGCTGCACCCAAGGTCCGTGGGAGGAGCCAGGATCGTGCTCCAATAGAGATATGATATACATCAGCCAAGATTGGCTTCTAGGGCATACATCCAACAATCTTTCACTTGCATTAAAGTCAATCTGCCATGTATCAAGCCCCGTCTTCATAAGATAGGCTTTAGTCTTAGGCTAGCTAAGTGACTTACCAGTGGGTCATCCATATCTGATGTAGAGTTTGCTCTTTGCACCTCTATGTATTTCTTCTTAAAGTAGTCGCATGTTCTGCTGCTCTATGTGCGTGGATATCTGGTGAGATCTTGGCTCTTTAGCAAGGGCTATGGCATCATTTTCTTTGCAGTATAGTGTCATGACGTCTGATGGCATAACATTTAATTTTGCAACTAACATTAGAACCAGAATATATCTTATACATCTATAGTGTACTCAGCCTCCATCAATCGATTATTTAAAATCCTTCTAAGATATCGATATAGGAACATACCCCATGATGTAGACATTCTACCATCAATATCAGACATATAATCTGAATTGGTGTATCCTCCCACTCCTAGCTTTGATCCTTCTCCAAATTTAAAACATATCTTTAGTTTATTTTAAGTACTTAAGGATATTTTCATAGCAATCTAGCACTCTTAGCCTGGATACAACTGATATCTACTTGTGACAATCACAGTATTAACTATATTAGTTTAAGTACATTACATGGCATACATCTATGTCCGTGAGAGTAGCAGACTCCTCTTCAAGATTTCTATGCTGAACCCTTTCAGCATCTACTCATTGTATTTTATCTGTGAAAACACAAGCATCCAATTGCATCTATCTTTATAGATCATTTTAGGATGCTTGCTTTATGTCATTCCTGGAGAAATCTATATACAACCATATTTTAACCGATGTCAATTTTGGACACTCCCATTGATCCTTTTGAAAATACATAATTCTTTTTTTCTGATCAAATAATTTGATCCTATCATCGAAATGACTATTCCAACTCCAAGATTATTGTCGACTTTGTGATCTTATATTATAAGAAGTGAAATGCATAAGCTATTCCATATAGAAATCTTCAAAAGATATCCAGTCAAAAAAGCTAATTCATATCTTTTCTTGGAGTCGATGTCTAACACGCCTCATTGTAAGTTTTGAGATCATCTGTATATTTTCTATCTCTCATGAAAAATAATTTTCTCTAAATCTTCTGTTAAGCATACCTAAGTATCTTTCGAGAGGATTGGAGATCCTACTATGTGTACGAGGTGGAGGAGAAATATTCGTCTACTGACTCATCATGAATAGGTTCTTTAGGTCCTACAGTTCACTGCTCTTCAGAGACACTCTCTTTGAGCTTAACTTTCCTCCCACTGCTTCATCTTGATTAAATAATTTTTTAAAAAGATAGCATGTCGAGTCACAATCACATTGTGATCCATTCAGAAGATAGTATCCCAAATTCTTTTAGGATGAGCTTTATAGACCTATCCTCTAACATATCCACCTGCTGTCCTAGATACAGGCTGAACATCTTCAGATCTTGAAATAATCAAGATTCAATTTTCACCATGCCATATCTTATATGATGTGGTATGAACAGATTTAGAGAGAACCCATTTCTATAGAAATAAAGCATGTCCCTAAAGAAATATAAATAAATCAGTAAAATTCATTATGGACTAGACCATATCTTATATAGTCCCATGACTCTTCTTATCTCGTTGAGTTGAGATATACTAAGAGCAGTCTAATATGAAACTATACTATTTTATGAGATAATCGAAAAAAATTTTCATTGGTATTGCATCCTCGATCCGATCGAAGTATCTTTAGAAATTTTTCGATTTACTTCTCTATTTTACATTTGAACTCTTTGAATCTTTCAACAATTTCAGATTTGTATCTCATATACTTACCCATACCATGACTGATCATCGATAACGGTAACAAAGTAGAGACAACTCTTTGGTTAGCACATCACATGGGCTACACACATCAAATATGTACAAGGATAAGTATCTCAGTGGTCTTTTTTCTCTTATCCCACAAGACTAGCTTGATCATATTTTTTCAAAAAGATGATGTACAAATTAGATATAACTCAACAGTCAATGAGTCCAAAGCTCATATTTCTCTAGTTTATTAATTATTTCTTCTCCAATACGATCTAGCCTAAGGCCCCATATATACTTTGAGGTTTATCTCAATTCTAGATCTCTCAGATCCAAGGACATTCACTACTTACTCAATTAAGTTCACAGATGCATCACCATGCAAATGATAGAGAATGTCTCTAAGAACTAAATTCAAGCGATAATCATAAAGGACAGATACCCATGGCTACAACAGCAATCGTTATCCTATAACCAATTTAAAGGTTACTTTCTTAGTCCTTTATCTTTCCATAAACTCTAAAAAAATCACTAGAGTTGACAACTCAACTGAAAGAAAAAGAAATCGTAAGGATTGTATTGAGCAATTTTGACATACCTACTCTAAGCGTGTCTTTGTTTCTTTAGGCTCTCCAAGTATTTACCTCTGAACTCTTTCAAGGTTTCTTTTTTACCAATATTTTAACCAATTCAGATAAGATATCAAGATAGTCTTTCATATGTTAGTTTACCATAAACTATCCATATAAACTAATCAGGGATCATAGGATCAAATCCACAAGCAATTTCTTGTACATGATCATGTCGAGCTTTTCAAGCTCCTTAATATCCTCGATCATTATCAAATAACGATCATCGACTGACTGCCCATCACGTATCAGATGTGCTGTGTGACTCTGATCATCTCACAATACTTGTAGATGAATCAATATGTTGTTGACAGTGAACATGTGCTCATGCATACGTTGGAGTTCATCTAATATGAACTTCAATATTTAGCACCTATCTTAATTATCATTGTCCATCCACTCATCAAGTAAAGCTCGTTGACTTTAGGTTAGATAGGTTGTTAACATCAGAATAATCTGGTAGAGAATATTGCTTAATTTTTTCAAATTAAGAATAATTTTTAAGTTTGTGAGCCAGTCTATGTAATTGATTTTGGTTAATCAGTTGATATCTAAGATTTAAGTTAGAGGATTGGAAGCTAACACAATAAATAACAGAGAGCAAAGATTCTAATTGAATATTTATACTTATTTTATAATTTACTCTAAAAATTTTTAGATGCAAAAAAAAACTCCTACTATTTTATCAGATCTCACACACTCTCTGTGTGGAGAAACGAAAATCCTAATATGACAACTAGATTTTTAATAGGTGCTGCGGTCCCACCGATGTCGTGCAGCTCACCTAACAGTTATTGGTAACACGAATGAATACCGATGCATGGACAACTCTTTGCCCAGATACTTCTCTAAGCATGTTGCAGCTACTTGATCTCTAAGTCATGTGGGCTTACCTAACAGTTATTGCCTATACTCTTTAGTAAAGTTAGTCCTACTGTTCACAAGCAGGTGCAAAGCCTTCATTGGATCTCTCATCTGATAGTTATTGGGTCTAATTCTATCTATACTCTAGAGAACTCTTTGCTAATAGAGTGGTTGTGTGTTTTCGATACAACTGAACCACTATGACTAATCGAGAATAATCAATGCTAGTAGCATGCCTGTACATCTACAATGTTGGAAGACCTTGGACTTAATATTTATGGAGAGATTTGGATTTAGGTCTCATCTAATCAGTCATCATATTACTGATCTAATTGGCATGGGCTAAATTAAATTGCTAAGCAACCTTATTCGAGACTCAATCTTTCAAATTAGTCAAATAAGTAGAGATTGATGGGGGTCCCCCTGTGCTTTTCTTAAACATCAATAAATTGATCAGGTTAGTGAACGAAACTAATTAAATAACTATCTTTCAATTACTTACTTTAGACACCAATTGGATAATTGATCCAAATAGGTTGGCTTAGGTAAATCAGATTCGAACCATAAAGCCGAATTAAGTCCTAGATTAATCGATTTTATATATGGGTGTCAATCGATTCGATCAACAACACTTGTATGATCTTAAGCTCTATTGACGTCATCTTAATTAATACTTGACTTGATTTGATCAACTGCTAAATCGATTTAGATCTAATATGATTAAATAAAAAATCTTAGATGTAATCCAATTACATGACCTAATTTGATCTACCCATGACCAATGCTTTATGCATAAACACTAATTTCAGATCTTAAATCTAAATTTTT
Source organism: Elaeis guineensis (assembly GCF_000442705.2). NCBI lineage: Eukaryota > Viridiplantae > Streptophyta > Magnoliopsida > Arecales > Arecaceae > Elaeis > Elaeis guineensis. Next base: position 36,594,979 of record NC_026007.2, on the reverse strand, counting down.
TGTATGAGAAGTAAATTTTGATCTCAAAATAATTTTAGATCATACATACAAATATGTATCATATACATGAACAAGTTTAGGTTATATAAATAAATTTCAGCCCTAAACATATTTTCATATGTCATGTATATGAATCAAAATAGATCTCAAAATTTTTTTTAAATCTAAATAATAAAATATATATCATATATATGCTAAAAAATTAGATCTAAAAATTTAATTTAATTAATTTTTTTTTAACATCATTTTAGGATAACTATACAGCATAACAAGTTATGTCAGAGCAACCTTATGCCAGAACGACATCAAAATCTTTTAGATCTAAAATTTTTCTCTACAGATTTTAGATCTAAATTTTAATCTCATGCATATGACATAGCTCTAATACTACTATTGGAGTTTCATAATTTTATGTATGTAAAATTTTTCAAAATAAATTACAATGAAATTTAAAATTTTTAGATTAAATCTAATTTAATCTAAGCATGCATAAGATCAAATCTTAAAACCATAAACAGGATCATTATATATGAGATAAGATTTAGATACAAAATCAAATAAAAAAAATAAATAGAGAACATATCTTGGCATAGATTAATCTTCACTGTAAACTGATGATCATGGAGATCTTCCGAAGGTCCCTTGTAGCCGCACAAGCATCCGACCTCTACGGATATCCATACGAGACTTTGATCTGATCAGAAGCCTTTTGATCTCACCAGAGTGCTAGCTTCCTTATAGAGATCATATCTTAACAGTTGAAAATCTTCTTTTCTCTCAAGACACTCTTAGAGAAGAAGAAATAGGAGGATGTTGATCTCTACACTAAAGATCATGAGAAGAACCCTTTCTTCTCTTTTTTCCTTAAATTTATGCACCAAATCTCTACAATAGAGATGTAAAAATTTTTATCTAACTTTTAGATAAAGAGAAGAGGAGACACTCATGTATAAACATGGATAAAAGAGAGGAAGGAGATTGCCCAAACAACCAACCATTAGTTGTTGTAAGAAAAAAGGGATAACCATGAACTTACCTCATACCCTCCACCCTCATGTCGCACCTCTCTCCCTATGAATTTTCCACGCATAAATCTCCTCTGATTTTGGCATCAAATTTGATCTCTATCAGGTCCACAAACCATCCCATAAGTCCCTTATTTAAATAGGCAAAAGGGAGTTGAAATTTGATTAGGAGATAAGAGTCCTTGTAGCCTTGGACTCTCTCTTTTTATGCTACCCAACACTCATCTGATTTGCACCCAGGTTTTTCATGAAAGAAAGAGAATTAGGAGTCCTTCTTGTAGGAACCAGATCTAGGGTTTCAGGGTTAGATCTTGAAACTTTTTCAAGATCATACAGTGGAAGACTAAAATAAATCAAAATTTATTTTTTAAAATCAGAGAATCCCTAGATCTAAGATCTTATTACATGATTATTATATAGTATTAAATCAAAAATTAAAATATATAAATATAGCATGAACTACATGTTGATCATATCAACATGTTTCTATACTACATCTAATGTATGTATTAAACAATAGATCAGATCTATTACCTTGCAAGTTAGACGTTCTAACCTTGCTGATCCAGACTTGAGGATGATGTTGTAAGCCGCACACACGTCCGACCTCTAGGAGTCATCCACACGAGCCCACGAATCTCAATCAGAAGTCCTGCTTCAGGAAATCAGCACAGTATGCTAGTACTGCACTGATCCTTCTTTGATGGTTGATCAGGTGCCTCCTTCTTCTTGATTTGGACTCTTCCAAAGATGAAAAGTAGAAGGAGTTTCAGATCTGAGATGCTCTCAGGAAACTCAAGATGGAGGGAGGAAAGATATGAAAACAAATAACCCTAGAAGAAGACCCTCTTCTTCTTCTCGTTTCTCTCTCTAGACACCCTAACTTGTGTCTTTTATATCTCCATGATCCAATGGTCTTTCTCTCTAATTTTTGGATGGCCCAAAGGTCTCTCAAATCTCTATCTTCATCAAAAATTTCATAAAGAAACTCATTTTATACAGAGAGATATGATAGAGTCCTTGTCCAGGTCAAATACCTAGTCAAGACTTATCCAAACATGGCAAGTTAAGAGGCGCCCAACTCTTGAGCATCTCCTCCATATTTTTGTGCATGGATCACCAACAAAGGGTGCACAATGTATACCCTAAAATACATAAAAATTCCAAAAAAAAATTTGGATAAATTTGGTGCAAAATTGAAAGAGTTTTGGATTTCTAAAACTCTATCTCATAGAATTCGAAATCCAAACTTATTCCTTTTTGATTTGATCCAAATCACCTTCCATGTAAGAAAGAAGAGAGGAAACCTTTTGTGAATGTGGGAGAGACCTAGGAGAGGGCTTTTGTCATACAAAATAAGTGGAGATTGGTGTTGAATAAGAGAGAGGGCATGGGGAAGGCTTATGTGGCGCAAGGTGGAAGGAAATCCTAGTCTTACTAGGATTCTATCTCATGACTTGTTTTAATTTGGTTTCTCAAACTAAATCAAACTAAAATTAGATCAACCTAATTAAAATAGATCTTAACCTAATTAAGAACCTAATTTAATCAGATTAAATTAGATTTAAATCTAATTTAATTTTTTAATCAAATTAAAAATTAGATTGACCCAAGTCCTAGTTGAACTAGGACTAGTTTTTCCTTGCACTTGGCTTATCCAATAAACCAATTGGACTTGATCCAATCAAGCCCAAACCAAATATAATTAAATTATATTTAATTAGAGTTAATCTCAGCCCATTGGCTTAATCAAATTAAGCCAATTAGCAATCAAATTGCTAATCGATCCTCCTGCAACACTTGCACTGGGTTAAATGTCAATCGTATTGATCATTTAACCCTAAAATAATTTTTAATCATTGATCAACCATCTGATCGGATCATGAACTCTAATGTATGTGACCTCATAGGTCCGAACCTAAGCTGGTAGCACAGAAATAAATTTCTGTACCAATCGAAGTGATCATCTAGCAATGGTACCCGACGATCGGATAGGTCGAATGTGTAGAACAACATCCTTAGAACCCATGCGAATATAGTTTTCATATAATTCATCCCCTTGACCAAAATGATCATAGGACACCCCAGAGTTCAACTGCCAACTCTGATCAGGTTGTCCACATTGTATTTCAAAATATCAAATCCATCTGATGGATTACCCTGGCCAAGATTTTGCTAAATTGAAATACAGCGACTCATTCTTCTCCAACTCTTGGAGTGGTCAATCCCATCTCGATCATACTCTGACTTCACAAGTACTTGACTGTGCCCAGAAGCCTTCCATCCCTGAATTAAAAATTTAGTTAGTCCAGTACCAAAGCACAGTGAGTTGCTTGCAAGTCACTGAGGCAATCTCAGGTCTAAGGGACACTTATACCTATATCCCATCAGAGACATTCTCGACAGCAGAATGCTCTGTAGTTGATCACGTTCCATGATGATGTACCCTTATATCTCACCTGTATGCCATACCAGTGTCTCCACACTCTTTGGTTAAGAGGATAACCAACCCATATGGCCTACAACGACCTATGCTCGATAGAAGCTATCATTTTTATTAACAGCTTATCATTTGGTCGTGAACAGTTTTAAGGACTAATCGATAAATTCTCTCTTTATCGAACTTAAATAGTCCTAAGGACTTCATCATAACAACGGAGTTCATTAAAAGATGAAAGCTTATGATGAAGATGCCAAATATATTTTATTTATTAACAAATCAATTACAATACTTGATTGCTCAACCGTCAACAGCTTGACGATTGGCTTTTGGGACATATTTTCCAATAACTCTCACTTGTCCTAAAGCCACTCGGCACAATATCTAATACCCATCTTCGACTTGTGGTTGTCGAACTCCTTTATCGCCGGGGCTTTAGTGAAGGGGTCGACCAGATTCTCCTTTCCGTCGATCTTCTGAAGGTCGACGTCACCTCGATCCACGATCTCTCAGACCAGGTGGAAGCGGTGCAAGATGTGCTTTGTCTGCTGGTGCGCTTTGGGTTCCTTTGCCTGAGCTATGGCACCAGTGCTGTTGCAGTAGAGCAGGACTGGACCATCGAGGGAGGGTGCTACTCCGAGCTCGTTGATGAATTTTCTCAGCCACACAGCTTCCTTCGTGGCATCCGATGCTGCGATGTACTCCGCTTCACAAACAGAGTCTGCCACAGTATGCTGCTTGGAACTCTTCCAGCAGATGGCTCCACCATTCAGAGTAAAGATATAACCCGACACATTTCTGCTGTCATCATGGTCAGATTGAAAGCTAGAGTCTGTGAACCCCACAAGTTTTAGATCTGACTCGCCATAAACCAACCATTGGTCCTTAGTATTTCTCAAATACTTAACGATGGCTTTAACCACTTTCCAGTGATTTTCTCCAGGATCAGATTGGTATCTACTCACTACTCCTAGTGAGTATGCCACATCTGGTCTTGTACATGTCATGGCATACATGATAGATCCCACGGCTGAAGCATATGGGACTCTACTCATACGCTCTCTCTCTTCAGGAGTTGTCGGACAATCCTTCTTAGAGAGAAAAATTTCATGGCCTATTGGTAGATAGCCCTTCTTGGAATTCTCCATGCTGAACCTCTTCAGCACAGTGTCTATGTACATGGACTGGGATAACTCAAGCATCCTTTTAGATCTATCCCTATAGATCTTCATCGCTAAGATGTAGGATGCTTCACCCAAGTCCTTCATGGAGAACTGTGATGACAACCAAACTTTTATTCCCTGTAGTGCGGGGATGTCATTCTCGATTAAGAGAATGTCATCCACGTACAAGATAAGGAATACCATAACTAGACCATTTGCCCATTTATAGATGCAGGGCTCTTCTTCATTCTTAATGAAGCCATACATTTTGATCACCTTATCAAAATACATGTTCCAACTCCGAGAAGCTTGCTTCAGTCCATAAATGGATCTCTGAAGCTTGCACACTTTGGACTCATCTGTGGATGTAAACCCCTCAGGTTATATCATATACACCTCTTCGGTCAGCTCTCCATTCAGGAAAGCTATCTTTACATCCATCTGCCAGATCTCATAATCCAGTTGGGCAGCTATTGCAAGCATTATCTGAATGGATTTGAGCATTGCCACAGGAGAAAATGTCTCGTCATAGTCAATACCATATGTTGACGATACCCCTTAGCGACCAGACGGGCTTTATAGGTCTCCACCTTTCCGTCTGCGCCCCTCTTCCTTTTGAAGACCCATTTACACCCAATGGGTTTAACCCCTTCAGGTGGGTCAACCAATGTCCATACATCGTTGACCTTCATGGACTTCAGTTTAGATTTCATGGCTTCAAGTCATTTCTCGGAATCAGATCTCTGCATTGCATCCATATAGGTGATCGGTGTAGGAATCAGATCTAGGGTTTCAGGGTTAGATCTTGAAAAAGAGGGTTAGATCTTGAAACTTTTTCAAGATCATACAGCGGAAGACTAAAATAAATTAAAATTTATTTTTTAAGATCAGAAAATCCCTAGATCTAAGATCCTATTACATGATTATTACATGGTATTAAATTAGAAATTAAAATATAAAAATATAGCATGAACTACATGTTGATCATATCAACATGTTTCTATACTACATCTAATGTATGTATTAAACAATAGATCAGATCTATTACCTTGCAAGTTAGACGTTCTAACCTTGCTGATCTGGGCTTGAGGATGATGTTGCAAGCCGCACATGCGTCCGGCCTCTAGGAGTCATCCACACGAGCCCACGAATCTCGATCAGAAGTCCTGCTTCAGGAAATCAGCACAGTATGCTAGTACTGCACTAATCCTTCTTTGATGGTTGATCAGGTGCCTCCTTCTTCTTGATTTGGACTCTTCCAAAGATGGAAAGTAGAAGGAGGAGTTTCAGATCTGAGACACTCTCAGGAAACTCAAGATGGAAGGAGGAAAGATATGAAAATAAAAACCCTGGAAGAAGACCCTCTTCTTCTTCACATTTTTCTCTCTAGACACTCAAACTTGCATCTTTTATATCTCCACGACCCAAAGGTATTTCTCTCTTATTTTTGAATGGAAAAAAGGTCTCTCAAATATCTATCTCTCCCTCAAATTTCATAAAAAACTCATCTTATATAGAGAGATATCATAGAGTCCTTGTCTAAGTCAAACCCTAGTCAAGGCTTATCCAAACATGGCAAGTTAAGGGACGCCCAACTCTTGAGCACCTCCTTCATATTTTCATGTATGGATCAACAGAAAAGGGTGCACAATGTATACCCTAAAATTCATGAAAATTCCAAAAAAAATTTGGATAAATTCGGTGCAAAATTGAAAGAGTTTTGGATTTCTAAAACGCTATCTCATAGAATTCGAAATCCAAACTTACTCCTTTTAGATTTGATCCAAACAACCTTCCATGTAAGAAAGAAGAGAGGAGACCTTTTGTGAATGTGGGAGAGATCTGGGAGAGGGCTTTTGTCACACAAAATAAGTGGAGATTGGCGTTGAATAAGAGAGAGGGCGTGGAGAAGGTTTATGTGGCGCAAGGTGGAATCCTAGTCCTACTAGGATTCTGTCTCATGACTTGTTTTAATTTGATTTTCCAAATCAAATCAAATCAAAATTAGATCAACCAATTAAAATAGGTCTTAACCCAATTAAAAACTTAATTTAATCAGATTAAATTAGATTTAAATCTGATTTAATTTTCTAATCAAATTAGAAATTAGATTGACCCAAGTCCTAGTTGAACTAGGACTAGTCTTTCCTTGCACTTAGCTTATCCAATAAACCAATTGAACTTGATCCAATCAAGCCCAAACTAAATCTAATTAAATCATATTTAATTAGACTTAATCTCAGCCCATTGGCTTAATCAAATTAAGCCAATTAGCAATCGAATTGCTAATCGATCCTCCTGCAACACTTGCACTGGGTTAAATATCAATCGTATTGATCATCTAACCCTAGAACGATTCTTAATCGTTGATCATCCATCTGATCGGATCATGAACTCTAATGTGTGTGACCTCATAGGTCCGAACCTAAGCCGGTAGCATAGGAACAAATTCTTTATACCAATCGAAGTGACCATCTAGCAATGGTACCCGACGATCGGATAGGTCGAATGTGTAGAACAATATCCTTAGAACCCATGCGGATATAGTTTTCATATAATTCATCCCCTTGACCAAAATGATCATAGGATACCCAGAGCTCAACTGTCAACTCTGATCATGTTGTCCACATTGTATTTCAAAATATCAAATCCATCTGATGGATTACCCTGGCCAAGGTTTTGCTAAATTGAAATACAGCGACTCATTCTTCTCCAACTCTTGGAGTGGTCAATCCCATCTCGATCACACTCTGACTTTGCAAGTACTTGACTGTGCCCAAAAGCCTTCCATCCCTGAATTAAAATTCAGTTAGTCCAGTACCAAAGCACAGTGAGTTGCTTGCAAGTCACTGAGGCGATCTCAGATCTAAGGGACTCTTATACCTATATCCCATCAAAGACATTCTCGACAGTAGAATGCTCTGGAGTGGTCACGTTCAATGATGATGTACCCTTATATCTCACCTGTATGCCATACCAGTGTCTCCACACTCCTTGGTTAAGAGGACAACCAACCCATATAGCCTACAGCGACCTATGCTCGATAGAAGCTGTCGTCCTTATTAACAGCCTATCATTTGGTCGTGAACAGTTTAAGGACTAATCGATAAATCCTCTCTTTATCGAACTTAAATAGTCCTAAGGACTTCATCATAACACGGAGTTCATTAGAAGATGAAAGCTTATGATGAAAATGTGTTGCCCAGCTATGCAACCCAAGAGGGGGGGTGAATTGGGTTTCTAAAAATTTTATGCTCAATTAATTGCTTATGAAAAGTATTGTTAAAAGCTTGATGAATGAGAAGAAAGACTTTAAATCAAGATTAATTACCTAAAGCAAGAATGCAAGGATATAATAAAGAAATAAAGAGAAATAATAAAGCACACCACAAACACAAGGATTTATATGGTTCGGTGCCAACCTTGCACCTACATCCACTCCCCAAGCTCCTACTTGAGAATTCCAATCCACTATACTTGTATTCAACCCGAATACAAACGTCAGAAACTCCGACACTAGCTATCCCAAGCTAGTCCACTTGTTTTCCGGATACAAGCCAACCCAAAACACTCCGATTTCAGGTTCGGATCAACCTACCCTTGTTTTGGAAACCCTCCAAAAACAAGAATAATTACTCACAAAGAGTAAGACAGTTTAGAGCACAAATAAGTACAAGAATAGCTCCTTAAATGAGCGAATATAACAATAAAAATACTTTACTTAAATGAAGAATCCCCTTTTGGATTTTCTCAAGGTGGATGAACGCTTGAGGAGAGAAGGTGAACTTTGATTGAAGACTTCTTGAAGGCTTTGAAAGAGCTCTGATCAAGGTTGAACAGTTGGCTTGAAAAACCTTCTCTTTGAATGCTTCTTGAATGCCTTTTGAACGCTCTTGCTTTTCTCTTCACAATCTCTCGTGTATATTGTAGATCCTTGTCTCTCTCGGTATATTGTGGATCTCCTTTCTTTTTCTCTGTGTATCTCGTTGATCACTGTCTCCTCGTGTAGATTTTTGGATCCTCTCTCTTTCTTTCACCTTTGAAACCTTTTATAGCCTTAAGAAAACAAGGGAAAATATTTTAGGCAGAAAAAGAGCCGTTAGAGCATTTTAAGGGAGCATAAAGGCAATTAAAATGGGCAAAAAACTAGCCGTTGCGGTAATTTTCGTCGCAGGGGTCGACTCATGAGTCGACTCATGCTTCAGGGGTCGACTCATGAGTCGACTTCTGTTGCAACAGCCAGACACTTTGATTCTGGATTTTTTGGCCCAAATCAGCAGAGGTCGACTCATGAGTCGACTCATGCCTTGTGGGTCGACTCATGAGTCGACTCACAGGTCGTGCCAAGCCAAAAAATCCAGCATGCCAAGGAAATTTTTGCGTGCCAATCAGCTCATTGTGCCATGAGTTGACTCATGAGTCGACTCATGCATTCAAAACATTTCATAACTTCAAAAATATAAGTCCAAAAACAATGAAATTTTTACCAATAGATTACAAATCATTTGTTCTACCAAATGATACTATCAAATCAGAATTTTAGTAAAATTATGATTTTGCCCCTGAAGAGCATAAAGACTTTTTCAACTAAAAATTTGTATCCCTTCAATTCTGCTTTGTAATCATCAAAATCAATCTAGGAGCACAATCTCCCCCTTTTTGATGATGACAAAACACTTGAACAAAAGCATTTATGTGAATGCATTATAGATGCTTGAAAAGAGTATGATCTTTGGCATGTAATATAAATGGTCAATACAAAAATAGTTTGTCCATTTTCATAAAGATTTGAAGATATGCTCATTGAATTATGTGATTTTGGTGTAGAGCAGAAAACTTGTTTTGTTATCAGATCAAGCTGTATTTTGAAATTGCTCATTCTCATTTGATTTTAGTTTTAGCATCAGAGCAAAAAATACTTATGTGCTTTAATTGCTTTTGATACAAAAAATAATTATGTGTGCCAAGCATGTTTAAGAGTTGATTTGGAAAGTGTATTAAATCATTTTGAGTTTAAGATGTATCAGAGCAAGAGAAAAATAAATTTGCAATGTATCAGAGCAAGAAAAATAATTTTACAATGTTATCAAAAAAAATTTTACAATGTATCAGAGAAAATTTTGCAATGTATCAGAGCAAGTTAAAAAAAATTTTAAGATGTATCAGAGTAAGTTAAATTTCTTAAATGTATCAAGGCAAATAAATTTTAAAAAAAAATATATCAGAGCAAGTTGAAATTTTAAAGTATATCAGAGCATATTTAAATTTTTTTTTTTAAAGCAAATCAGAGCATATGTAAAGAAGTAATTTAAAAATTACTTATTTGCATTATATTTAGCATTGTACTTTTGATATTGTTCTTTAAATTTTCAATTCATTCATTAATTTCTTATAATTTGTAGTTTTATTTTTGATGGATTGCTTTTTCTTTAATTGCTCATAATTGTTTTACTTTTGTTGGATTGCTTTTTGTTTAATTTTTGTTTAATTTCTCCCCCTTTTTGACATCATCAAACATGGTTAACTCTCCTTTTTCTGAAACATTCTTTAATTTCTCCCCCTTTAGAGTTTATCATAGATGTTTTGCTCCCCTTAATACAGCAATTATTAACAGCAAACAACAACAAAGAGAAGATAATATTTCAACAAGGAGAATATATATACCAAAATATGATCGGTCATCATTACAAAAGGTAGAAATATAGATAAAAGATGATACCATAAAACCATAATTGTTTCAATACATAGTTTATATAAAAGTCAACCCAGCAATTGTCAATACATGGCCCCAAAATACAGATCCTAGAACAAGACACTAACACTAGGATCTAGTAATGATCAAGAAAGTCAGGATCGGAGTCATCAGATATGGATGAGAAGCTGATGGATCAGAAGTGCGTCCTCTACCCCGTCTGCCTCTGGCACGAGCAGGAGGGAGATGAACTGGGGAGCGAGAATGCTGAGAGGCTAAGGACTGAACAGAAAGGTGAGTCTGATGGAATCAAGTACGTTCAGTGCTCTGGAAACAGACTGAAGTAGAGCAGTGAACTGAGTGGTTGCATGTCACTCGATCCTCGGATCTCTTTCCTCAGTAACTCATATCCACCTCTAGTGCTCCTCTGAGCCTGCCAGCCTCTGCAGTGAGGTCTGTGACCTCAATAGTGACTCCTGTGGCTTGAGGATGGCCAAAGCAAGGACTTGCCCCTGCAAGTCAAGAACTCTGCCCAGTCAGTCCTCCAGACGTGTCCTCAAGCTGCTGAATCCGGATGGACTGATCTGATATCATCTGAAACACAGTGGATATGTGGGGAGTCATGGTCTGATCAGAAGAAGTGGCTCCGGTGCAAAAGTAGTACTGCTCCACTGACTAGATAGCAAAGAGGCCACACGCTGTGATATCTGCTCGATCTGATCGTCAGCCAGTCTGAACTCTGATGGAGGTGCTCTGCTCTCTGGCTGATACACTGGTGTGGCATCCTAGTAAACTCTGAAGGGCCAGCCTCTGTATCAGGAATGAACTGGATATTTGGTGATGCTGCCCTGAAGTCATGGACAGGAGATGATGGACCTTCTTCTTCAGCTCTGTCTTCAGTTCTGTCTTCAGCTCTATCTTCAGTCTCTCTCAGCTCTTCTCAGCTTTCTCAGATCCCTTGATCCAACCACCATCAGTCTTTGTAAATCCCATTCGGTGCAGGGTGTGTTGGTTGAAAGTGTCACATGAGAGAGCTTAGTAGAAGCCTCCCCCTCACAGCTAACTCCAAACCTCCTAAATACTCTAGTAAGGGCCATACCATAAGGCAAGTGTGCCTTGGATCTGTTCAAAGTTCTCTCATGGCCTCTATCATAAGTGCAGGGAGGTTCAGGGGGGTCTGAGTGATGACATGAAACATGATACATACATCTCTGCTGGAAAGTAATCATGCCTACCACTCCTAGGAAAGAAGAGCTTCGTTACCATCTGATGTAGGATCCTCATCTCAATGGACAAAATCTTTGCTTCCAATTTATTTAAACTTCCTGATAAGTTCTCCCTAGAATAATTCTGATCCCTCTTCTTTTACTGGGAGTTTCATATAAGAGTAACCCTCACTAGGCAACTGAATATTTCTCCCAATATACTAGAATCCAAGCAAATATCAATACCCTTGACTGTTGAAGTCACTGACCCATTTCCATAATGTAGATTCTGGTAGAAATTCTCTAACTAGGTCAACATAGGTGACTTCCTTAAGGGAGCAGTAGAAATCTCCATCCTTTGGTTTTTAATCTTAGTTGCAAATGTAAAGCCTCTTTTTCAAAGAACCGAAAATCTATATTCTTCCGGTTCGACTTTTCTATCAGAAAGAGGATTCTTACTGGGGCTTAGAAGGATTGAGGGGGACCTTGAGCAGATACTGAACTGGAGTGGGAGCAGTGGAAGACTGACCAGCTTGCCTTTTCTTTCGGACAATTTCTTCAGGCTCACGGATTGACTTTCTTCTTTGGGAAGTTTCATCTTCGGAGCCATATTCACTATAGTAGCAGCAAGGAGACTTGGAGGAACAAGTGAATGAGTGGAGGAGGGATCACAAGAGAGTGAAGAGGGATTTGGTGGAGAAAAGAAGTGGATTTGGGAAGAACGGTGGAGTGCTAGGGCACGCTCCAACCGTGCCAAACAATGGGAGAAAGCACAAAAATCCCTTTCCAAGGTGGCGATTTTTTGGTGGAGAGGAGGAGGGAGAATGCCTCGAACTAAATCCTTGGATTTGGAGCAAAAGGAATTGGAGAAGTGGCTTTTGGAAGGAAGAAGATGAGAGATGGGTTCGGCTCACGAACAGTAACCCTATAAAAACAATGAGCCCGTGGGAAGTTTGAGGAAATAACAAGTTTGCCATTGAGTCGACTCATGGGGTCGACTCATGAAGTTCAGAAATTCAGAAAAAATATGAATAAATTCCAAAAAATTTAAATTTTTGGGAGAAGGAGTTTTGCTCAAAGATAAGTTTTTAGAATGATAAATTTGAGCTTTTGGGACAGGATAGATGTTGAAAATTGAGCTCTAAGAATTTTTGACATCAATTCTTGGAAATTGAGAAAATTTAGGCATATGGATCTAGAATTCCTAGATTTCTCCTAATTTCACAGAATCTATCCTCACTAAGGGCCTTTGTAAAGATATCAGCTAATTGATTTTCAGTGCAAACATATTCAAGAATTATATTTTTTTTTGAACATGTTCTCTTATAAAATGATGTCTTATTTCAATATGTTGGATCTTGAGTGTTGAATTGGATTTTTAGATAGATTTATGGCACTTGTGTTGTCACATCTTATTGGTGTTTCATTAAGTTTGATTCCAAAGTCTTCGAGTTGTTGCTTAATCCACAAGATTTGAGCACAACAACTTCCGCTGCAATGTATTCGGCCTCAGCCGTAGACAGTGCCACCGAATTTTGTTTCTTGCTAAACCATGAGATTAGGTTAACTCCAAGAAATTGGCAAGTTCCACTTGTGCTTTTTCTATCTAATTTACATCCAGCAAAATCAGCATCTGAATATCTAATAAATCAATTGTGAGTCCTTAGAGTACCATAACCTAGAGTTTGAGTACCATTAAGTATCTAAGGGATTCTTTAACAGCATTCAAATGAGATTCTTTAGGATTAGATTGATATCTAGCACATAAACAAACACTAAACATGATATCAGGCCTACTTGCAGTTAAATATAATAATGAGCCAATCATACCTCTATAGTATTTTAAGTCTACACATTTACCTTATCATCCTTGTCAAGCTTACATGAGGGACTCATTGGTGTGCCAATTGGTTTGCAGTTCTCCATTCCAAATCTTTTGAGTAGTTCCTTGGTGTACTTGCTTTGGGTGATGGAGATTCCCTCTTTTGATTGTTTGATTTGGAGTCCGAGGAAGAAGGTGAGTTCTCCCATCATGCTCATCTCGAACTCCCCCTGCATAAGCTTAGCAAAGTCTTGACAAAGGGATTCATTAGTAGACCCAAAAATTATGTCATCAACATAAATTTGTATAACTAGCATATCATTTTGATTTCTTTTAATAAAGAGGGTTGTATCTACATTACCTCTTGAAAAATCATTATTTAGTAGAAATTTGCTTAGCCTATCATACCATGCTCTAGGTGCTTGTTTTAATCCATATAAAGCTTTATTTAATCTAAAGACATGATTAGGAAAAGCATGATTTTCAAATCCAGGGGTTGTTCTACATATACTTCTTCAGCAATATATCCATTTAAAAATGCACTTTTAACATCCATTTGAAATAACTTGAATTTCATAAAGCAAGCATATGCAAGTAGAAGTCTAATAGCTTCTAATCTAGCAACAGGTGCAAAGGTTCATCAAAATCAATTCCTTCTTCTTGATTATATCCCTTAGCAACCAGTCTTGCTTTATTTCTAATTACATTTCCATGCTCATCTAATTTGTTTCTAAAGACCATTTTGTGCCAATTATTGAATAATTTTAGGTCTTGATACTAAGGTCCAAACATTATTTTCTTCAAATTGATTAAGTTCCTCTTGCATTGCATTAATCCAATTATGATCATTTTCAGCTTCTTCAAAAGTTTTAGGTTCAAGATGAGATACAAAAGCACAATGATTAACTACATCTCTAAGGTGAAGAACGGGTTTTTACCCATGCATAGGATCACCAATAATTAACTCCTTAGGGTGGTTGTGAACATACCTCCATTTCTTGGGTAGGTCATTTGTACCTTGAGGTTGTTCTTGAATTTCTTCACCTCTCATCTTGTTTCGTCTTCTTGATCCTTGTCTTCTGGAGTTGCTGAATCTTCAGAGTGATCTCCTTCATACTTCTATTAGTGGATCTGCATCATCACACCCTCATTCTTCTTGAAGGAAGATCGTTAGATTCATAAAAACACATGTATGGATCCTCAACTACTAAAGTTCTCTTTGTTGAAAACTCTAAAATGCTTTACTAGTGGAGGAGTAACCTAGAAAGATTGCTTCATCTGATTTTGCATCAAATTTACCAAGTTTTTCTTTGCCATTATTTAATACAAAACATCGGGCAACCAAAAATATGAAAATATGCAATATTTGGGTTTTCTTCCCTTTCCAAAGTTCATAGGGGGTTTTCTTTAAAAATTGTCTAATCAAAGCACGATTTAAAATGTAACATGCTGTGTTAATTGCTTCCGCCCAAAAATATCTTGGAAGGTTGCTTTCACAAAGCATGGTACGGGCCATTTCTTCTAAGGTTCTGTTTTCCTTTCAACTACCCCATTCTGTTGGGGTGTCCTAGGAGCAGAGAAGTTATGCCAATTCCATTTTCATCACAAAAATTTTCAAAATCTTGATTTTCAAATTCAGTTCATGATCACTTCTAATATTTTGAATTGAAAACCTTTTTCATTAGTGACTTTTCGGTGAAATTTAGTGAAATATGAAAAGTTTCATTTTTGTGTGCCAAAAAGAAAACCCAAGTAAAACGAGAGTAATCATCTATAATTACAAAGCCATATCATTTTCCTCCTAGACTAGTGGTTCTAGTTGGTCCAAATAAGTCCATATGTAAGAGCTCTAAAGGTCTAGAAGTTGAAACAGTATTTTTGGATTTAAATGAAACTCTAGTTTGTTTACCTAATTGGCATGCATCACAAATTCTATCCTTTTCAAAATTCAGTTTTGGCAAACCAAGAACTAATTCTTTCTTAATTAATTTTGAAAGAGAATGCATGCTAATATGTGCAAGTCTACGATGCCACAGCCAACTAGTCTCATTAACTTTAGCATTCAAGGATACTAGGCATTGCATGTCTAATTTGGCTAAATCATTCAAATCTACCATATAAACATTGCCATGCCTATGTCCTATAAATTTAATGCCATCGTTAATAGGACTAGTCACAATGCAAACAGATGATTCAAAAACAACTTTATACCCTTTATCACAAAATTGACTAATGCTAAGTAAGTTATGCTTTAAACCTTTAACTAACAAAATATTTTCAATGTATTTGGAGGGAGTGATACCAATGTTACCTATCCCGATGATCTTTCCTTTGCCATTATCTCCAAAGGTGACCATCCCTCCATCCTTAGCATCAAGCGTGATGAATTGTGATTCATCACCAGTCATGTGTCTCGAGCATCCACTGTCAAGATACCATTTCCTGTTTCCTCCTTGGGATGCTAGACACACCTGCAAGCAAAGGTCAAGTTTCTGTCTTAGGTACCCAAGCTTTCTTGGGTCCTTTTAGGTTAGTCAAAATGGTTCCTTTTGGAACCCATATTTTCTTTATAGTTGTGTTTGCAGATTTGTTAATAAGGCATGTGTATGATTTATGTCCTATTCTACCACATTTGAAACAAGTAATATTTGTAGACTTGTTACTTGAATAATTTACATAAATATTCTTCAGAAATTTTTGTTTCTTCAAGGGGTTATAGCCAAGTCCAGCCTTATCATATACAGCTTTTTGATTATCAAGAATCATATTTAGTTTGTTTGAACTTAAGGTGAACTTATCTACTATAGGTTTCAGCTTGTTAATTTCATTCTTTAAGCTTTGATTTTCTTGAATCAAGGTGGATTTTTCAATTGAAAGGTTTTCAGCTTGTTTCACTAAGGACTGATTTTTCAATTTAGTTCTTTGTTTTTTCATCTCCTAGTTTCTTTAATTCATCAATTAAATCATAGAATGCTTCATGCAATTCTTCAAAAGTAAATTCACTAGGGGATTCAGAAGTTACCTCATTTTCGTGTGCCATAAGGCACAGGTTGGCTTGTTCTGTTGAGGTTTCCTCATCGGAGCTTGAGTCATCACTCGCACTCCAAAGTCGCCATCATTGCTTTCCTTTTTGAACTTTTTGGGACCTTTCTTCAGTTGTGGACATTCGGATCTGAAATGTCCCGGCTTCTTGCACTCGTAGCATATAAGGGGTTGATCTTTCTCTTTCTCTTTGCTTTGTTCCCCTTTTGTGAATGACTTCTTTCTCATCCCCTGTTTCCTTTTTCTTAGAAACTTCTTAAATCTCCGGGTGATGAGTGCCATCTCTTCATCCTGTTCTTCATCTTCAGTGTCATCCGTTTCATCATCAGGCGAAGCTGTGGATTTGAGGGCAATGGTTCTTTTCTTTTTGACTTCATCCTCTTGATGTTGCTTCATGCTAAGTTCATGAGTCATCAAGGATCCAAGAAGCTCTTCTAGAGGTAGAGTGTTCAAGTCCTTTGCTTCTTGGATGGCAGTCACCTTGGCTTCCCAAGTTCTTGGCAATGACCTGAGAATCTTCCTTACAAGCTCACTGTTAGTATAAGATTTGCCAAGACTCTTCAAACCATTAATTATATCAGTAAAACGAGTAAACATAGCAGTTATGGACTCATCATGCTCCATTTTAAACAATTCATATTTATGCACAAGCATGTTTATTTTAGACTCTTTTACTTGATTTGTTCCCTCATGGGTTACTTCTAACCTATCCCATATTTCTTTAGCAGATGCACAAGTAGAAATGCGATTAAATTCATTTGCATCAAGTGCACAATAAAGAACATTCATAGCTTTAGCATTTAATTGTGCCAATTTCTTATCAACCTCATCCCATTCTTTCTCGGGTTTGGTTGACTCCTCACCATCTATAATCTTGGTGGTGTGTGAGGACCGTTCACTATGATACTCCACATATCATAGTCGAGTGCTTGTATGAATATCTTCATCCGAGCTTTCCAATAGGTGTAATTAGACCCATTGAAAAGTGGAGGTCGGTTGTAGATTGCCCCTCGGCTAGAGAAGTACCGACATGGGTTGCCATAGATCTTTGGCTCTTTGATTGTTAGATCAAAGAAGGGCTAGAGCACCGGGCTCTGATACCACTTGTTGCCCAGCTATGCAACCCAAGAGGGGGGGTGAATTGGGTTTTTAAAAATTTTAAGCTCAATTAATCTTATGAAAAGTATTTGTTAAAAGCTTGATGAATGAGAAGAAAGACTTTAAATCAAGATTAATTACCTAAAGCAAGAATGCAAGGATATAATAAAGAAATAAAGAGAAACAATAAAGCACACCACAAACACAAGGATTTATAGTGGTTCGGTGCCAACCTTGCACCTACATCCACTCCCCAAGCTCCTACTTGGGAATTCCAATCCACTATACTTGTATTCAACCCGAATACAAACGTCGGAAACTCCGACACTAGCTATCCCAAGCTAGTCCACTTATTTTCGGGTACAAGCCAACCCAAAACACTCCGATTTCAGGTTCGGATCAACCTTCCCTTGTTTTGGAAACCCTCCAAAAATAAGAACAATTACTCACAAAGAGTAAGACAGTTTAGAGCACAAATAAGTACAAGAATAGCTCCTTAAATGAGCGAATATAACAATAAAAATACTTTACTCAAATGAAGAATCCCCTTTTTGGATTTCTCAAGGTGGATGAAGAGTTGAATGGAGGAGAAGGTGAACTTTGATTGAAGACTTCTTGAAGGCTTTGAAAGAGCTCTTGATCAAGGTTGAAAGTTGGCTTGAAAAACCTCTCTTTGAATGCTCTTGAATGCCCTTTTGAACGCTCTTGCTTTTCTCTTTCACAATCTCTCGTGTATATTGTAGATTCTTGTCTCTCTCGTGTATATTGTGGATCCCTTTTCTTTTTTCTCGTGTATCTCGTTGATCACTGTCTCTCTCGTGTAGATTTTGGATCTCCTTTTTCTTTCACCTTTTGAAACCTTTTATAGCCTTAAGAAACAAGGAAAATATTTTAGGCAGAAAAAGAGCCGTTAGAGCATTTTAAGGGAGCATAAAAGGCAATTAAAATGGGCAAAAAACTAGCCGTTGCGGACGATTTCCGTCGCAGGGGTCGACTCATGAGTCGACTCATGCTTCAGGAGTCGACTCATCGAGTTGCAACAGCCAGACACTTTGATTTCTGGATTTTTTGGCCCAAATCAGCAGAGGTCGACTCATGAGTCGACTCATGCCTTGTGGGTCGACTCATGAGTCGACTCACAGGTCGTGCCAAGCCAAAAATCCAGCGTGCCAAGGGAAATTTTTGCGTGCCAATCAGCTCATTGTGCCATGAGTTGACTCATGAGTCGACTCATGCACTTCAAACATTCATAACTTCAAAAATATAAGTCCAAAAATAATGAAATTTTCACCAATAGATTACAAATCATTTGTTCTACCAAATGATACTAAATCAGGATTTTAGTAAAATTATGATTTTGCCCCTGAAGAGCATAAAGACTTTTTCAACTAAAAATATTTGTATCCCTTCAATCTGCTTTGTAATCATCAAAATCAATCTAGGAGCAACACACACAAAAAAGAGTTAGGGTCTGAATGTCATCAATTGAGCTAGTCCAGTTTGATTGATTTGGATTAGATCCAATTTGGTTCAAGAAAATCATGCTAGCACACGATTGAGCCTAACTTCTCCTCATGTAATCGTTTCTATCTCGACTGAACCAAATATGATTTGACTCACTCAGAGAATCTTAAGAAGGTTTCTCATAGTTTAACTGGAGCCCGTCCAGCTCAGAAAGGACTTGTCTTAATTCATGAGATGAATTTATGACAACACCTACTAATTCCTGTCACCTGCCATTTCTGTTTTAGGACATTGGTCAAATGTTGACCCATGGATCTTGGACTGAAGGCCACTTGGCAAGAGGTCATTGGAGATTTTTTTATGGAGTTTCTACCTGCAAATTTTACCCTCAAAGTGAGCACCATAATCAGATTGGGCGTGCGCCCCAAGTGGATAAGGATAGAGTCTCATGAGATGAGGACTCTGATCCCTTGATCAACTTGGACTGTGGGGCGCAAATCTCACTTTGCTTATCCAGTGTTGGTGCCAACAGTAGGAGGGATTGTGAAGATTCTTATCTGATATAATCAGATGACATCACTCCATCAATCAAAATTTTTTCAAAATTAATTAAAATTTTTTGGTTGTCGAATGATGTGGCATTGCATGGTGCAGCAGGGTCTATTTAAACCCTGTCTGCACCTAGGGTTTAGACACTCTACTCAATACCCAGCAAAAGCCTAAAATCCCTCTACTTCTCTATGCCCCTTTGCTTCTCTCCCTCCTCTCTTCACATCCAAGAGGTGGCATCCATCTGGTGCTTGTCCGAGGCATGGTGGCTCTTTGATTAGAAGGCTGCAGAGACTTGTCGAGAAGCTGCTGCTCCAGCTTCAGAAGATCTTTTGAAGATCTTCTAGATCAGATCCA
Organism: Elaeis guineensis; assembly: GCF_000442705.2. Taxonomy (NCBI): domain Eukaryota; kingdom Viridiplantae; phylum Streptophyta; class Magnoliopsida; order Arecales; family Arecaceae; genus Elaeis; species Elaeis guineensis. The sequence continues at coordinate 36,575,122 of NC_026007.2, read as the reverse complement.
GATCTAATTTTTAGAGTAAAGATTCATGAGGAAGATGATCCAGATTCTTCTTGAGTGGATACCGATGAGGCCAGGCCACTGCGTGGCTATTTTAGAACCTCGGATATTGCTGCGATCATCTACAGGGTAATCTAGTTATCCTAGAGGTATTTCTCTATTCCTTCATGATTTAGATTTAATTTTAGATTTAATATCAGATAATGAGAATTAAATCTAATAGATCTTAGATCAAAATATCATAGGATAATATTTTTAAAATATTCCACCTCAGATCTCATTAGATCTGGAAGATCCTACAAGGAAAAAGTCAGTTTTCCTTCAACTGTTATCAGAGCCAGGTTGATGCTCTATTTCAATCTAATTTAGATCTAATTTTTATTTTTATTTATCTGATATTGATAGATTTTAGATATCACATCAGATATGATAGGATCTAAAATCAAAAAAAATTAAAATTAAATCTAAGTAGATCTAACATGTATGAGATGTATGACTAGACTAGGAGTAGTTTAATCTATGAATAGTCTTATAGTTTTATATTTTAATATGATTAAAATAAAAATTAGATCTAATTTATTCTGATTTTTTGATGTTAAAATATTATTTCAGATCAAAAAATAAAAAATAAAATTTAATTAATACATAAGTTATCTGTTGCATACCTAACTAGTTGTAGAATTGTTCTAGTAACTGTTTAGAATAGATTTTATATGAATAATTTAATTTAAATCTTATTTTTAAGATATTTCATGTGATGTATCAGATCTTAAAGCATGATAATTAGATCAGATTTTAATACATGAGGATGTATGCAAAGCATGTATAATTAGATCTGAAATATATATGTGATATGTAACTTAAAATCTAACTAGTTTTGGTATTAATTAATATTCTGATTAAGGTATTCTCATTATGGCCGTCCGGTCATAAGAAAAAGTAAAATTAAGACCCTCTCCTCCCATTCAATGGGGTGTTCTTATGTGTGTAGGGGTGTTGTGCATTCATCCTTAATCAGAAATCAAAATTTACTTTTTGCAAAAATCCTAGATCCTGAAATCTTAGGATTTATTTACATATTGTTATGAACCCAATACTTAATTAATGAATTAAGTTTATGAATATTAAATTAGATCTAAAATTGAGAATTTTAGATCTAAGTCATTTCATAAAATTGGGTTCGAC